>NC_088887.1:69937099-70237099 GCF_037157495.1 Lathamus discolor | reverse complement strand
AACACCCCGACAATAAAATTTTGCAAGGTAAAACTGTGTGATAAAACCTTGTAGAAATGCAAAGTGGGCATTTTTCCTGTCCTTCTGGGGAGTGGGGTGAAGGCAAAGGAGAGGGAAAGATAGACTTCACTTGATTTACAGGACCATTTTCTGGGCATACCCTGATTTAGAATAAAGAGGAAACTATTTTAGAAAAGCATCAAGTAAATGATTATTTTTCACCATCTGTAGAATTTCAATCTAATGCTCTGCATGCTTCCATTACAACTATTTTTCAAACTGATCAAACTGATATATCAATACCAGAATTTTTATTTAAAAAGAAGAAAACAAAGAAACAATAACCATAAATTCACTGCTATTATATGAGGCCTACTTAAAGGCCCTATTATTTCAGATTCATTCTCCAACTATTTTTTGATTCAGTATCATGTGGGAACAAACCCCTTCTTCCTACCCGTTATGCAGGCAGTCTCTTCCATCCTTACAGAGCTCATGATAGGTTTTGAAGCACAGATAGAGTATTTGTATTCAGATAGTAGAGTATGCAACTTCTCTTAATTTTTTTTAGATAATTTGAAGAAGTTTGCTTAAAATTACCTTTGAAGGTAAATGTCATGGTAAAACAAAGCATGCAAAATACTATCTGAAAGTGAATATTTTTTTGCACAGAAAGTTGCAAACCCTGGAATATAAGTTATATGAAAGACCTACATCATAATATTTTCTATTTTATTCATCATGGTATTTGCTATTTCGATAATAGTTATGAAAACACAAGATAGTTCCATTTGTGTCATAAAGTGCATGATAATGTCTTGTCCCTCAATAATTTTTCTATTCCTTTTTGCATATAAATAGAAAAATAAAACCTTCAGGACCTCCTGGTAAGCAATTGGGTGGTTTCAGTAACACCAGGCAAACAAATGGCATTCTTCACTTCCCTTGCACATCACAGTCCACACCAGATCAGTGATCATACTGAGCACTGTATGTAACTTGGCCTGCTAGAAGGAGGTTGCACGTAAACTGGTTGGCAAAGGCCAGGGGCTGACCAAACCCAATAGCAAGGGTTAAAGTGAGAGACAGGCTGCCTTTATTAGCATCAGGGAAACACTTATGAACAATTAGCTGTCTTATTAGATGACAAGTCAAATGTCACCTAACATATCAGGTAAAAAAGTATGTTAGCTCTGAGGTGTTACATAAAATGGTAGAAAGTCTTGGAAATTATTATTTACTGTTTTACTCTTAGGTTTGCTGTTGATTATTAATCACAGTGAAAACATGCTGTATAGCCTATTTACAGCCATGTAACTGAGAAGGCTCATATCTCTCAGTAAGTAATGTTTGGGTGTTTCCCTAGGGATGGACCTTTCTCTTTGAAAAGAAAACCAATGTTTAGACAGTTAAGTGACAATTTAGCAACACTACATTAGTTCCTTATTCTTAAAAAAAATTTGGGCACTGTGAATGAACATTCTGACATTGAACTTGGGAGTCCGAAGGGAAAAGCTTAAAGGATTAACACAGAAAGAAATTTAATCTTAAAACTTTTCTTGAAATCTTCCATCAAGTCCCAAAAGAGAGTTTGAAAGACAAGAGACAAAAAAACCATGAAGGAGATGTGGACAACAGAATAATTAACTGTTGTGGTATTTTTTTTAACTAGACTTTAACATGTTTTGATTCTTATGCCAAGAAAGTGATTACTTTTTAGTATCTCATGTGTCCATGAATTCTAGGACTCAGCAGCCCCCAATACTGTAACATTTAGAAACATCAACGTGACATTTCTGCAAAATCCATCACCAGGATTTTCCCATAAAGTTAAAAGGAAAATTGCAAAAAAATAAAACAACCCTACAGCTTTTGTTTGGTCCATCTGTTAGACTACTTTACATTTCTCTATACTGGAAAGATGCTACAACTATGTTTTTTCTAGATCCAGTGTTTCTAAATGTTAAAGGTATACACACACTGAATGGATTACCTGTTATTTCCCTTATTAACACCATATTTGAGATGAGAGGATCTTCTAATCATTCATACCATTCATTCAATATTTTATGCTTTTGTGACATTTCACCTTACGTAAAAACTTCCTTAGGTTATGTAGTTTGAATTCAGATTTTACTTTCCATGGTCTCTTTGCTTTCTAAATTATCCCATATAGCAGTCATATAGCACGCTGTAGCTGGTAAAATCTAAAATGCCTTCTTCAATATACTGTACCTATATTTTTATAGGACTTCTGGAAAAAATAAGTACCCCAAACAAACAACAGTAAAATAGTTTGCATGCACTTTTAAAGCCTAAATAAATTATGGGTTACAGTGATCTGTTTCTGTGCAAAGTGTCATAAAACTCTACCATTATGATTTTGTTGTCTTTTTACAGCTATTTTGCATTCTTGCAACAATACATGAGTGCAGACAGAGCAATGTACAAGTACTAGTGTCTGAGCAGGAAAATTTAAGATCAGATCCAGATTTTGTGTAAGTTAAGAAATGCTATTCTGAAAAAAAAAAAAACAACCAAGCAACAAAAGAAACCCCAAACAAACAAACAAAAAAACTCCCAACCCCCCAAAAAAAGAAACAGAATAACCAAACAACCAAAACCCAACAAAACAAGACAAAGCTAAACATTAGGTAAAATAAACTCAGGATTAGATAGATCTATTTCTCAGAGGAATAAAATCTTAGTGATAATTCATGAACACATCCAAATCAAGTGTGCATGGTAGGTATGTCTAAGTTATTAATTGCTTCTTCAATAGCAGTAAAATGACTCAATGGCTTAATAGATATTTTCCATCACCAATTTTTATACTATGAAAAATCAGTTAAGTAATGGAATAATTTTTCATCATGAAATAACCTTTATGTTACTTTATTCAGTGCCGTCTTGGGGAAAGAGTCTGTGTGGTCTGTTAGGAGTGTTGATGGCACTCAGTACAATAACCCATACCTTGCGTCTTACAAAAAAAAAAAAAAATTTAATACAAAAATATTAAATATCAGAACTCATATTGTGTGTTTGTGTCTTTTGTTTATTCACCTCTGTCTTTTGTGGTTGCCTTGATATATCTAAAGGCTTTGTATCAAAGACAGGGTTTCTTACAATTTGCTGTGTTTTATCCAGCTGGCTTCTGAAAGGTGGCCCTCCCACTGAACATGGAAACTGTGCCATCTGTCTGAGAAAAGGCAAAGACTTTAGATCTATAAGAGGAGCCACTGAAGCTATAAAACCAATCAAACCTAAAGAACTAATACAAATAAAAGTAACATTGCAGACTTAAGCATTAATCATTAATTATACAGTGATAAAATCAGTGACAATTGACAAAAGGAAAACAAAACAGCTTTAAATTCAGTAACCCAGAATAATCCATGATCAATAACAAATTCTGAAAATTTTAATGTATACTATTTTCTGTAAAGATTTATTATGACATGGTTTTAAAAATCTTGCATTACGGCTAACAGTTTTTTTTATTTTAAATGAGCTTAACAGGAGGAGAACAATTGTAATGGAATTGCATTTTGGCAGAGATTTGTTAGTGAAAAAAGATTAAATATTTTGTACAAATAACTGATTTTCACAAATACATACATCTAGAAGTATGGGTTTGAGTTAGGAAAATAGTAGAGGTTGGCATTCTTAATGTTATTCTTCATAAAATTTCTAGGCTGACTTTATATATGAGGCTTCATGTGTACAGCTACAGATATTTGACATGCTATTTAGTGTGTGAATATAGACACACTAAAAATCATAAAATCAAAGAATGGTTAGGGTTGTAAAGGACCTTAATAAGATCTATTTCCAACCCATTTTTTTAATGGAAAATCCTGTTTCTACTGTCACAAAGTTTTTTAGGAGTTTCATGGATGACATTAATGCGGAAAAGAGTTGTATTATGTCAGTTGGAACCACTTTTCTAAAGTTATCTGCAAATACCTGGGCATGGTTAGCACTTCCTTCGTCACTACTTTTCACAATTACTGTCCGTAGGCTCTACTTTGACTCCTGAATTTGTTTTAAAATAGCGTGCTTTACTAGCTTTACTAGACTATGTAGGGCTATACTTTAGCTGTGTAAATCTACAAAATGCTTTTCTCAGCCCATGACTTCTGTAAAGAAAGTACTATTTACAGAAGCTGCCTACAGAAGTTTAGAGTTGATACATTTCACCCTTTGACAAGTATTTATAATTAATGCAGATAGATACAGAGTTTTGTGGGAGTTTTAAAGAATAGTTATGAAAGTATGAGAAACAAAAGTTTAAGTGAACCAGCTGTTGTTTGTTTTCAAAATACGACTGTACGCATTTACCCCAAGTTTTACAGACATAGACTATAAACTACTAACTCAATGTATAAACATCATAAATCTTTCCACTTGAACGTGTCTTTCACCACAGCTAATACGATTAGCTAAAGTGGTGCTACCTCCTTCCTGAAACAGAGTAATCAGATCTGAACAAGTTTTAAACAAATTTGACCTTAAAAAATGTAAATCTCATTTATTCTAGGGAATGAATGAAGTAACCTTTAGTTTAAGTTAGTTGACAGATACATATAGGTTATCTTTAGAGATAGAAATCATGGCTATGCCATAGTAAATGTAAAATTCAATGACTTCAGTGGAATAACGATTTTTATGATAATGTTGCAAGAAACTGGGCTAGTGACAACCATGTCTCTGATGTACTTGTGTGGATTTGCAAGTGTGTTTGATTTCAGTTGCCCTCATAAAGCCATAAATACTCTTCATCTACTCAGTTAACATTCCTTTGATAAATGGTGTCTACAGCAATAATTATAAAAGAGCCTCTTCAACATGGAGGAGAACAGTGCTCAAAGTATACACAGACAGCTAATTGGACACCTTTTTTTTTTTTTTTTTTTTTTTGTTTTTTTTCCTTTTTGTTTTGGTTGGTTGGTTTGAGTTTTTTGGTTTTATACAGAAAATAACAGGGAGATATAATTCAGTTCATCTTGTCAAGCTACAGCTTTTAATGATGGGCAGATTGTCCTGGGGTTTCTTTCGTGTGTGATGTAACAGCAAAATATATTTCAGCAGTAATTTCTAACTGAGAACAAGATTCTGCTGTGTCTGACATCCAACCAGCCATGAAGGGAGCTAAATACAGTGGCTGCCCTGGAAAGAATCCAGCAGCCACCCCACATGAGAGCAGTATATAACAGATGGGACTAGGATGACTGATTTAATTAGAATATTTTAATAGAAGAATGGAGAAACATTGCACAGCTCTATCAGTTAGTGAAAAACTCCATTAAATTCCCTAAATTAATTGTTCCGTAGGGAGAATATGTCAAATAAAGCATATCTCACTGTAATCTCTCTCTCTTTCCTCTCCTCCCTTCCCTCCTCTCCCTCCCTCCACTGCCCCCTTTTTGTTTTTTTTTTTTTTTTCTCTTTTGGGAAATTCCAAATTATCATCATGATAAAGAATCTGTTACATTCAATTTTTTAAGCACCTAAAACTCTGAAAGAGAGGTAAGCATTTAGATACACTATTTAACTATATCTAGTAATTCAAATGCTGAACGACTTAAAGTATTTGAATTAATCTGATGCCTTCTGTTCCAAAGATTTCTTATTGTAGACATATCTTTCCTAATTATAAATTCAGAAAAAAAACCCAAAACAAATATATACATATGCCAGTGACAAATTATTTATTATATTTTATATAACCTTCGTCTAAAACAGAATTAATTGCTTGGCTGTGTTTGTTTAGGATTTTTTTTTTTTTTTTTTTTTTTAAACGTTAAAAGAATTGAATGTGAGAGCCTTTAAATGCTCCCAGTAATATCTTCTTATATTATCACAGGACAGGAAGTTATGTAAACTATCTTTCTTGTTCATAATAGAGTCTGTATTAAATAATTTTAGCCATATAATAATTTCATCTTTAGGTTAGAAAAAAGTTATATTTTAGGAATTATAGCAAGCCTACTAATAATAATGAAAGAATGACATACCAAAAAGCTTAGCAACACAGTGCTTAACAGTAATTCAATTGTTGGAATAATGGAATCTAATATCAATTAAGCATGATAGAATCTCCCATTCAGTAACTGTTCAAGTGACAAGAAGAAGAACAAATAGTCTAGCTAACAGCACAAGAAAAGAATCTTAGTATTATATTGTAGGACCTTCCATTACATCAAATTATAAAGGGCTGTAAACTTATTGAAAGAATATTTAAAGAAGACAAAGAGAATACTTAATTATTATCATCATTGTCAGAAGTGAGGACAGTTTTTTGTTGACTGGTTCATCTATACAGGTCAGATTTTTATCTTTCCTCTTGCAAAATGAGAGTGTTACATTACTTGAATGTGAAATGTAGCCAATGAAAATTTAAATAAAAAAATATGGATGGCATAATTTTTTCTGCAAGTGGTACCGAGATATTTTCGTTTTCATGGTGATTTCACTGAAACAACTGTTTTCAATTCTTTTATTTTTCCTGGTAGATATTTTTACAGAAATTTGATTTCATAGTTTTGCAGATTTAGTCTACATTATTCACAAAAACACATACAGTCACTCCCCATTCAGGTATAGTTCATAACTGATCTTGAATTTGCTGGTTTCTACAGACTATTTGGAAGGATACTTACTAAAAAAAGGGAGAAGACCTACATTTCTTCCTATATATGTGGTCTGTCAATTGGACCGCCTATAATTTTCTTTGTTGAAAGATTCAATGTGACATATATTACTATACCTTCCGTTATTCATAGTCACTAAATATTTCAGCAGCAGCCTAGATCAGAATCCTAAAGAGCTTAAAACTTGCACCTCTGCAATGTCATCCTGACATTGAGAGTGCCCCAATAAAAAAATTAATGTAACATGAAGAATACAATTATGGTACAATTAATACCTCAGTCAGAACAGCAGTTCATTTTAAAATTTACAGCTTCTAATGCAAAATGAAATCAAAGTGGTTCCTTAAATTCTCTAAGTTTTAGAAAGGAATTAACTTTACCTCAGTTATGTATTAATAACACCATGTTCTGTATTTTATTGTGCATACTCAAATACAGCAGTAACATCTCAGCTCTTGTTTCAGTTAGGTTGCTTGTTAAAATCTCTAAAATCGCTGAACACAGGTCCTTTACTGCTTTGGGGTATATTATTCTCTTTGGGAGAGATAATTTCCTCTTCATACAACTATTACTTTAGGGTGATATTGGTTGATCAACAAGTCAACTTCTTGTTTGGAGTTAATTTTCATTTAACACTTCAAATTCATCTTTTAATATAGTGTGTAGGAATATTTAAAAGCTAAAAAGTGCAGACTAATCAATGAAAGATTTGTATTTCATCACATCCATCATATGATTATGAAAATGTCCATGAAGTCTTCTACAAACATGAACCTTCTGTGATCTAGCCTATGTTCCTTCTTTAATCTTCCATCACTTTAAAAATCTTACAGTTTGAAGATTTGATGGGAAAGAAAAAGGGCTTTTTTTTTGTTTGTTTGTTTGATTTGGGTTTTTTTAATGTTTATAAAGAATATATACTCAGCACTGATTAGGCCACACCTTAAATACTGTGTTCAGTTCTGGGCCCCTCACTACAAGAGAGATATTGAGATGCTGGAGCATGTCCAGAAAAGGGCAAAGAAGCTGGTGAAGGGTCTGGAGAACAAGTGTGATGAGGAAGGGCTGAGGGAGCTGGGGTTGTTTAGTCTTGAGAAGACAAAGCTCAGGGGAGACCTTATCTCTCTCTACAACTACCTTAAAGGGGGTTATAGTGAGGTGCGGGTGATAAGGTAACAAATGATAAGACAAGAGGAAATGGCCTCAAGCTGCACCAAGGGAGGTTTAGAATGGATATTAGGAAAAAGTTCTTCACTGAAATGGTGATCATGTATTGGAATCCGCTGCCAAGGGAAGTGGCAGTATCATCTTCTCTGGCAGTGTTCAAAAAGAGTGTAGATGAGGCCCTTAATGACATGGTTTAGTGGTGGACTTAGCAGTCATCGGGTAATGGTTGGACTTGATGATCTTAAAGATTTTTCCAACTTAGTTGATTTTATGAGTCTATGTTTATAAATTTTGGATGTCTAAAAATGAAAATTCATTGCAATTTCATAACAAAACTAAAATTTCGCTACAATGTGCATATAATTTTATTAATTGCTCTGTTATCAATGCAAATGAGTCAGTCAGGCTCATTGACAATCACAATGACAATCTCAGTCAGACTATGGTATTTATGAACTTTTTGTCTTTGTGTATTGAATTATATTTGCATTAGAATGTTTTTAAATACTTGAATTCATGTATTTGTAATGCATAATAATTTTTTTAGAATTCAGCATTATTGTAAAAGGTAGTTGAAGTGTGAAAATTGTAAGAATTAAACAATATGAATTTTATGAAACAAAACAAAGATTGTAGTTTTCTTTCAACTCCTAATAACTGTCTTTTTTTGTGATTTTTCAGTTATTCAGATTAACTGAGACTAGGAAGAAATCTAAAATATATAATTAATATTTTGCTCAAATTGTACAAAGACACCTGGGTTCATTGTTGTTGGTTTGGTGTTTTTTTTACGTAAAATAAGACAAATTGTATTTAATATACGGGGCTATCTTTACATTGAATATATAAGTGAATTTACACTAAATATTTAAAATATCTTTTTTTGTTTACAATAATTAGTCACTGGTGAACAGGTACCCGTGACTTGCAGTAATTAGTCACTGGTAACCAATGGATGGAACAACATTTGCTAAAGTTTTATATCTGACATTAACATAAAATCACAGGATCATTCAGGTGGTAAGGAGCCTTGAGATGTCTTCACTCCAACCTTGTGCATAAACAGGATCAAGTGTGAGACCAAACCAGGTTGCTCCGAGATCTTTTGAGACATATAATAAGAAACTGGACATAAAGAGTGACCAACATTTATAGATAAATCTGTTCCACTGCCTTACTTTCATAGAATCATAGAATGCTTAGGGCTGGAAAGGACCTCAAGATCATCTAGTTCCAACCCCCCTGCCATGGACAGGGACACCTCTCACTAAACCATCCAACACAAGGCTTCATCCAACCTGGCCTTGAACACCGCCAGGGATGGAGCACTCACAACAGAATCACAGAATCAATCACAGAATCACAGAATCAATATGTTGACAAAATTTTTCCTCACATTATCTGAATCTCTCTTGCTTCAGCTTATGTTCATTGTCTTTTGTGTAGTCTCCCCTGACCAGCTTCATGCTTCACTGTGGAAAGCATAGCTGTGTTCTATTTGTTCAGAGGCTTTTAGGTGTCCCTGAAGCCATTTTTGCCCCAGATTGAACCAGTCTCTGTCCCCCAGTTTCTCGAGGCACAATTGCTCCAGTCCTCACTCTGTGTCTCCTGAACTTACTGTTTATCAATGTCCTTCCAACATTTTATCAACGTTCTTCCAACATTTTATCAATATTCTTCCAATATTTTAAGACTTGATTTTAACAAGAGCAGAGTAGAGGAGATAATCAGTCCTTTGATCTCTTGCTAATACAATCCCAGATGCTGTTGGTGTCCTTTGCTACTAGGGCATGTTTCTGGCTCATGTTCAATTTGCTTCCTACCAAAGCTTCCAACTCATTTTCCACATAACTGCACCCCAGCCAGTGTATCCCCTGTCTGCTGCTGGTATTGCTGAAAGAAGTTTTTGCTTCCCAAGTGCAGGTCTTTGTTGAGTTTTATAAGGTTCCTGTTGGTCCATTCCTCCAGTCTGCTTAAGTGCTGCTGGATGATAGCCCTGTCCTCAAGCATATTGATTTATATCCCCAATTTAGTGTCATTGACAAATTTGATAGGTGTACTCTGTTCAGCTCCTTCAGGTAATTGATAAGGATGATGTATTGTACAGGTGCTAATGTAGACCTTTGTAGTATGCTACTTGTGAATGGCCTCTAAGTACAAGGAAATGGATTAACTATGGTCATCTGACTCTGTCCATGCAAACATGTTTCCTATGTAGTTTTCCACTCATCCAGAAAGCAATGTCCCAACTTAGCCACAAGAATGTTGTAGGATACAGTGACATACAGAGTCAGAGTCCTTTCCCCCTCCTTCTGCGCCCCCCCCCCCCCCCAACTTTTCTTACACTGGACCCAGTTTCCTGACACATCTGTTTTACCTGAGTATCAAGATGCAGTTGTCCTTAGGTACCCACAAACTTTGCTAAGCAACTTCGCCCTTCAGAGCTGATTATCATGTTCCCAGATGTGATAATTTTCTTGTTTATGAATAGCAAATCCAACTGTGTTTGAACTCTAGTTCAAGCAGTACCAACCAATTATCCTTGACAACCTCCAGTTACCTCTCAGATTGCTGGCAACCCTTCCTGTTTCTCTTCCAGTAGGTGTCAGGAAGTTTAACTTTCCTTATGAGAATTAAGGCGTGTGATCCCTAAAGACTTCTTCCTGTTGTTTAAAGAAGACTTCATCTGCTTTTTCATCTTGTTCAGGTGGTCTGCAACACACTCCCATCATGATGTCACTCTTACTGGTCTCTCTGATTGTGTTCTACAAGTTCTAAACCACGTTGTCTAGTTTTATAGAAGAGCTCTGTACACCCAGTCTGCTTCTTAACATAGAGGGCAAAGTCCTCATTATCTTCCCTGCCTGCTTTTCCTAAAAAAACTGCATTTGTTCGTGAAAGCACTCCAGCTGTATCAGCTGTCCTCTCAAATCTCACTTGTTCCAATGATGTCACAGGTCTGACACTACGCCTGGACCTCTGCTTCACCCTGCTTATTTCCCAGGTTACGTGCATTTGAACATGTACATTTGACATGCTCCCCCTTGAATTCCTGTTTATTGTTCCAGAGGTCTACCTTGTTCGCCTCACCCTGAACCCATAAAACCCAAACCTCTCTGTAACTGCCTACTAGCAGTGGAATAGTTTTTGACCTGAGGATCTCTCTGTTCTTCCTCAGGCCTTTGCCTTTACCACAGGGATAGAGAATATAATCTCTGACCTGGTCTTGGTGGGATAAAGTTAATTTTCTTCCTAGTAGCTGGTACAGTGCTACCTTTTGGATTTAGTATGATAATAATGTTGATATCACACCAATGTTTTAGTTGTTGCTAAGTAGTGCTTACTCTAATTAAGGACTTTTCAGTTTCTCATGGTGTTCTGCCAGTAAGGAGGTGCATAAGAAGCCAGGAGGGAGCACCATCACGGCAATTGACCTGAATTAACCAAAGAGATATTCCATACCACAGAGCATCATGCCCAGTGTGTAAACTGGGGGGAGTTAGCCAGAAGGGGCTTATTGCTGCTTGGGGATGAGCTGGGCATCCATCAACAGGTGGTGAGCAATTGTATTGTACATCACTTATTTATTCCTTCCTCTCTCTTTCACATTGTTGTTTTTATTATTATTTTTACCATTATCATGCCTACTATTATTGCTGTATAATAACTATCACCATTATTGCATTATTATATTTTACCTTTTTTCAATTATTAAAATGCTCTTATCTCAACCCATTATATTTAACATTTTTTCTGATTTTTCTCTCCATCCCACTGTGAGTTGTAGGGCAGTGAGTTAGCAGCTGAATGATAGTTATCAGCTGGACTTAAACTATGGCATCTTCCCTTACCACTTGTCATTGTCTGGTTATTTCTGTCAGCTTTGGATGTGTGACCATGATAAGTCAACCACATAGAGACTAATTTGAATCGGTAATCTACCCATTCAAACAGGTATGTCATTTAATGAAATATTTACCTAGGAATGGCAATGTTGGCACAATCTTCCAAATTGTAAATGAGTTCTGGAAATGTAAGGCTCTGAGTATGGTTTATGATTCAGCATCACAGAACCACAGAATCAAATGAGAGGTTGGGAAAGACCTTTATTATGTCCAATTCTTACCCCAGGACCGCTAAATTCACCTCTAAAACATGTCATAATTTTATGTTAGTTTAACCCTTTCTTTTCCTTCATTTTGACTAATATAGGTTAGCTGAAATTGAAGGTAGGCACGATTAGTACTGATTTAAGAGTTTCTATGTAATATGCAGAGGGTTGCATTTTCACCATGTTTATAAATGTTCAAAAAAACAAACAAAACTAAGAATGTGATTAAGGAAAAGGTGTCAAAATACATAAAATTTGCTTCCAGGAGTTGTTAGGGTAGTACTGTAAAACTCAGAAAAAAATTCTCTGGCTATCTTATTAATGAAGATAAGATTTACTAAGGGAAAAAAGACACTTCTTAATTGATTAACAAATTTCAAGTGATCCTATCCAACATATAAATGGTAATGTCTCATGTGAAATAGCGTATTTAGGTGGATTTAAGTTTTTAATAAGAGATACACATTCAGCAAAAGCTATAGATGTAAAACTACCTTAGTGTAAGAGCTCTTGTTAATCTTGCAGGTAACTCTCATAACACCTGATATTCTATTATTTTGTATCTCATGCCATACTTAGCTTCCTATGAACAGAGATGACAGAGGTAAGGTTTAGGTGTTCATTAAACTAATAATAGTAGGGGTGTCCTGGGTTGAGCAGCAGCAGTCATCTTTCTCCAGTAGGAGCTGGTACAGTGTTCTGTTTTGATCTTTTGGCCTGGGAACAGTGCTGATAATGCTGATGTTTTCAGTTGCTGCTCAAATGCTTGGTCTGGCCAAGGACTTTGTGAGTCTCATGCTCTGCCAGGGAGGAGGGGAGGCTGGGAGGAAGCAGAGAAAGGACACCTGACCCAAACTGACCAAAGAGGTATTCCATACCACAGCACGTAATGCCCAGGATGTAACGGGGAGTTACCCGGAAGGGCTAGAGGGACTGCAGGGTTGGACGAGGTATCGGTCGGTGCTCGGCTGGGAGGAGTGGGGCGAGTTATCAGTCAGCTGGTGCTGAGGTGTTGTATTCTTTCCTCTTGTTATTTCCTTTAGCATTATTATTATTGGTTGTAGCAGTAGTGATTTGTGTTATACCTTAGTTACTAAACTGTTCTTATCTCAACCCGTGGGAGTTGCATTCTTTTAGATTCCTGCTCCTCTCTGTCCCTCCAGGAGCAGGGGGAGGGCAAGAAGCGGGGGAGTGAGTGGACGAGGTTTGTGGTTGGGTTTAAACCACGACAGGGGTAATTTATTATTCACCATATTTAAAATTTTGTAACAAGTGCAACAATTGCATGCAGATCTACTTAACTATACTATACTGAGTAGCAATAAAGATAATTAAACAACAGCAGAAACAAAGAAAGAACCTTAAATGGCTGACTCTAATTTTCAGTGTACCCCTTACTACTATGCATATCATCCCAGTAACTAGATGACAGTCTGAATTTTAATATTTGTCAGTTGGAGGGCTCATAATTTTATTCTTGGCTTCTATGCAACATAGAAAAATAAATCAGAGAAGATCTGTTCCAAAAGTATGGAAATTGCTGAATGCCATATCAGCAAATGCTTTCTTCTGCTCTGTTTTTTTTTGAGATTGATTGCTCATTTAAACACAGTATTTCTTCATTTTCAGTGAAACACACTGACAGTAAATTCACTGTCAGGATATGCCCAAGTGTGTTTAGTCTGAGGCACTGGAAAAAGTTAAAGCCCATAGTATTCTGTAAAAACCTTCCTCCACTTCTATTAATCAAAAGACAAATAACTTTGTCAGCAATTCGTGGCAACAGGAAATGCACACTTTAAACAATACCTCACTTGATATCTTTCTTTATTGCCTTGCTAACATACTCTTTAAATTTACCACACAAACCTTCTAAGACTGATCACTCCATACAGTGTACATCTCTATATGTCTAATGAAAAGAAAAACATAGCACCCTATTTTTTTTTACTCCAACTATATCACAAATTCAATGTAATGTCATGTTTTATGTATTATAATGAAAAAATATCTCATAATTCAAATTATGAACACTTTAATGCTGGGCCCCGATTTCCATGTTTCTTCAAAATAAACGAGAAATATTTACCTCTTTGCAACAGGGTCAGACAATTAAAAAAGGAAAATCTATAGTGACCTTATTTGCAGTTTAAATTTTTCAAGGGTCATAATGTTTAGGGTAGTCATGACTGCAGAAATCTAGAGTACAAAAGTTTTATTGTGTCTATGTAGACTAAGAAGCACTTGCATACTTATGAGCAGCGGATGCTGAATTATTATAATTAATTAATTAATCTGGTGATTTATAATTTAGCCTTTGCTCTCATTTTGAATTATACATAAGCTCATGACAATTATTTTTTTAATTGTTTATTTGTACCTTTTCTAATTTTTTAACAGTTAGCTGGGTTTGCCTATCCCTGATTATGAAGTGGAAAAATAGGGTTTTTTTGTTTAGATAGGAAAATTTTAACCATGTCTTTTAGTCTTATTTTCCCTAGTTTACAAGGTTTGGTTTGGTCAGGTTTGGTCTGTTGCTGTTTTTTTTTTTTAAATAATGGTCTTACATTGTCAGTGCTGTTCAATGACAATGGGATTATTACATGACAGCGACAATCTTGGCGTCATATAGTACAGGGCTTTTAAAACTCCTAACAAGAAACAGGTTCCTTCATTATTTAGTATTTTAAATCGCAAAAATGGCTTTGCACAATTAATGCAGAAGATATTGTCTTTAGTGGATAAAATGAAACATTCCTGACCACCCATGGCTTATAATATTTCTCTCATTTACTCTGTGATATCCTGTATTGCTGACTTCTGAAGTCTTCTTTATCTTGGTCCACAAAGTTAATAACATCTAACAAGAACAGTCACAAAGTAGAATTTATTGAAAATTATTATATTTTTGTGTTGGTTTTAAGAACTACTTTTAATTTGAATAATTCTGTATCTCACCACAACATGATACAAAAATATAAGTGCTTGAAAAGTGTGAATTTATGGTTCTATGGAGGTTTTTTTAATTTTACATCTCATGTAACACCCCTACTCAGCAGCATGCTTAAGTCTGGGTTTACAACTAAATATTTAGTAAATCTCACTCAAATAAATCCTAAATTTGTTTTAGTTTTTCACTAATTATACCTTAGACACGAAAGCAAGTATGTCAGTTTGACAAGTGGTGTATGATATTATGAGCTGCTAAAATTCCTATAAAATACTTCATTTAAAAATAAGTGTTTTCTTAATGAATAAAATTAGGTCCCTCAGCTTTCTTATCTAAATGATCAGGTAAGGGATGTGAATAGTGAAATGACAATGTTTGGCACTGCTACAAAATAATAAAGATGATTCAATAGAGCAAGACTAATCACAAAGTTTCACAGTACTAAGTGAACAGGCAAAAATTCTGGAAGAAATTTAAAGCTGATAAAAACAAAACAATCTGCATAAGGGAACACACTGATATTTTATACAGAATGAGGACTTCTAAATTAATTATTGCTGCTCAGAACATAAATCTTAGTAACACTGTGAACACAAGAAGGAAAATAACATATTAGAATTTACCAAGGGAGCAGTAGAAAACAAAATTCATAATGCCAATGAATAAATCCACAATAACCTATATCCTAATTACTGCATAAGTTTGATCCCTTCATGTTTAATATTTCATTGTGGAACTAGAAAATATGTGGAAAAGGACCACCAGAGTGTTCAGAAGTATAGCTTCCTTACAAGGGGAGACTTAAGAGACAGAATTATTATAGTCTTTTCTTAAACATCTTGTTTTGCTTTATCGCTAAGTTTTTTACAACTCAGTACTAGTTCAATTTAAACTCAAAACATAAAAAAAAATGACCTCCACTGTACATCTAATAATGTTACAGGCAGCTGACAGCTGTCTGAAAGAAAGAATTGAAACTCATCATATGTGTTTAAAAGTTAGCTCAATTCCAAAGGAGTTAAGCTGGAGATCCTTTCTACAGTGGAATTAGCAGAGTACTTCTCCTTTTGTGTACAGTAATAATTCAGGGCAGGCTGTTTTGAATCAGAGTGAGTCTGGTTCATAAACTGAACAAGGAAGTGAGTTAATAGAATAAAATGCCAGTACCACAAGAGAATGGAAAATTTCAGTGGTTGACTGACAGCTCCTATAAAGGATTTTTTTGAGTTTTCAGACATTTTTTATTCCTTGATTTAAAGTAAAATACCAAAATATGCCAAAGCTGCCAGTCATAGCTTTAAATGTGGTGTATTACACTAAAAATATTTTTAATAGATTAAAATGTGCACAAAAGTCAATTTAGGTATGGAATCTAACTACTACCATATTCTCTGTTGAGAACTCTGCTGTTTAAGTTGCTATTATTACTTGTTCAATCTCACAAATTAAAGAAATTAATCAGGTACAAACCTTATTTTATGGTCCTATGCATTGTTATCACTGTTATAGAATCATAGAATACTAAGGATTGGAAAAGACCTTACGATCATCCAGTTCCAGCCCCCCTGTCATGGACAGGGACACCTCACATTAAACCATGTTACTCAAGGTTTCATCCAACCTGGCCTTGAACACCGCCAGGGAAGGAGCATTCACAACCGCCCTGGGCAACCCATTCCAGTGCCTCAACACCCTCACACTAAAGAAATCCTTCCTCCTTATATCCAACCTAAACTGCCTCTGTTTAAGTTTTAACCCATTGCCCCTTGTCCTGTCACTACAGTCCCTAATGAAGAGTCCCTCCCCAGCATCCTTATAGGCCCCCTTCAGATACTGGGAGGTTGCTATGAGGTCTCCATGCAGCCTTCTCTTCTCCAGGCTGAACAGCCCCAACTTTCTCAGCCTATCTTCATAAGGGAGGTGCTCCAGTCTCCTGATCATCTTCGTGGCCCTTCTCTGGACTTGTTCCAACAGTTCCATGTCATTTTTATGTTGAGGACACCAGAACTGCACACAGTACTCCAAGTGAGGTCTTACAAAAGCGGACTAGAGGGGCAGGATCACCTCCTTCGACCTGCTGGTCACGCTGCTTTTGATACAGCCCAGGATACAGTTGGCTTTCTGGGCTGCGAGCGCACACTGCCGGCTTATGTTCATTTTCTCATTGACCAGCACCCCCAAGTCCTTCTCCACAGGGCTGCTCTGAATCTCTTGTCTGCCAAATCTGTAGCTGTGCCTGGGATTCCCGACCCAAGTGTAAGACCTTGCACTTGTCTTGGTTAAACTTCATAAGGTTGACACCAGCCCACCTCACAACTGTGTCAAGGTCCTTCTGGATGGCATCCCTTCCCTCCGGCATGTGAACTGAACCACAGAGCTTGGTGTCATCAGCAAACTTGCTGAGGGTGTACTCAATCCCACTGTCCATGTCACCAACAAAGATGTCAAACAAGACCAGTCCAAACACCGATCCTTGAGGGAATTGGTGTATTATTATCTTATGTATTGTTAGCTTTGTAGAGTTATATGTTCATCTCAATATATCACAAGACAAATGTTATGTAGTCTCAGTTTCCTCTTCAAAAAGAGAATGAAAGCAAACAGAAAACTTAAGATGTGGAAGTACACACTACCCATTGGAAAAAGAGTTCACAGACCATTTAAACAGAAGTTTCGGTAACACACTTTTGTCTGTAGTTAAACAGTTTAATGGATTTTGGCAACTTAACAAAATCCTTTTCTTTCTAACAGCCATTATTTGGAGGTTTTAATCTTTTTAACTACATGATGTAGCTCTCACTCTCCTCACATAGAGGGGAGCTTGTACCTCTCTGTAGCAGATCCATATGCCATATGAATCAACTTTTCCCCAGACAGACAAAAACTGACTAATGTCCAAAACATTATAATAATATTTTTATCCGTAGTTGAGGAGGGCCAGCACATATTAATTTGTCATTTGGTGCATATTTGTCAACCAGATTGCACACTGTTGCCATGCTTAGGCTGGTAAAAGCCTTTATGAAATCTAGTGCTGCAGAAAGCAGATTTCCTTCATTATTTTTGTTCTACAAAATACATATTTTTATAAGAAGTTTATTATATATACTATAACATGAGTGTTTCTAAAGGACAGCAGGTTTTGAAAGGATAATAAAAAATCCAGCACAGTGTGAGCAAGAAGTATTTTGCTTTCTTTTGTTGCATTACAGCTCTAGCACATTCTTAATGAAATTGTGTCACTTTAGGGATGGGAAAAAGCAGCTGATAGCTACCATGATAGTAATAATTTTAAAATATTAATTAATTAATTAATTAATATTTTCATATTTTTTTGCAATGGACTCCATCTAGAAAAAAAATGGAGAAAACATGCACGTTGGATTATCTTCATCTTTATGACAACTCTTACTTGATGAGAATGAATTTTACCCATTCATAGAATAAATGTTTGTGCCTATGGTAAAAAAAAAAGTAATATAAATATCAAAGGGCCTAGTATGCTATAGCTCAATGAAAGATGTCCTTACTGAATTTTATTACACTTGGCTTTACATACCATTAAGGTACCTCCTCTTGAAACTGTAGTTAGTGAATGCATAAAAATTTTTGAAAGGCGAACAAAAATATTATATATATATATATATGAATCAGATTATTGCATATGAATTTCTATTTCCAGCACACTGTAGTCCTTCTTTGTACCTCTCCCAAAATAGTTCCATCTAAACCACAGTTTTAATAAATATTAAAAAAGGTTTATTTACAAATCAGACAAGGTCTGTTCTCTCATTTCTTGTTGCTCTTTATTCATATAAGTGTTAAAGCAATGACAGGAACACATTTTAGTGTAGAAAAAAATGAAGCTATCAGTGTTCTCATTTTCCCAAATGTTTTCAGTGAAGGTTCTAGTGGAACGAGTTGTGGGATTTTTCTATTTAAATTAACAGTGTGTATTCAATAGAATACAAATCCCCTGATTCAATCAGTGGTGGTCAATGAATCACAAACCATCATATTCTTGTGCATGCTTTTGTTCATTATGTATACAGTAAATATTACAGGTAGCTGCAATTCTATTATTTTTCTCCCTACAAATAAGAAAAGCCCTATAATTTTTTAATATGTGATTTTTATTTAAAAAAGATCGAGAGGGATTTTCTGGGACAAGAGGTCATATGCACAATAACCTAGACTTACGTTGATAGACTTCTTGTTTAGCATGATCTAACAAGAACTTGAAGAAATTAAGGAAGTACTTAAGCTCCAAAATTATGATTTGTCTCACTTAATTTTGACTGATGAGACATCTAGTCTTATGCAGATTGTTCTTATCATAAAAGTAGGTAACTGCAAAGTTTGATTCCCCCCTCTAGAGCAAATACCAGTAAATGCTGTTTTTGCTAATGAAGTAAGAAAGAGAAAAAAAAGAAAGAAAGAAAGAAAGAAAGAAACATAAAGAAAGAAACAGAAAGAAAAGAAAGAAAGAAAGAATGAAAGAAAGAAAGAAAGAGAAAGAAAGAAACATAAAGAAAGAAAGAAACAGAAAGAAAAGAACGAAAGAACGAAAGAACGAAAGAACGAAAGAACGAAAGAACGAAAGAACGAAAGAACGAAAGAAAGAAAGAAAGAAAGAAAGAAAGAAAGAAAAGAAAGAAAAGAAAGAGAAGAAGAAAAGAAAGAAAGAAACAAACATATGGCTTATCTATAATTCCTTTTACCTGTATGACAGAAATAATTTGTTAAATATCAGGCAGTTATTTTGGGATTACAGTAGTATGACTATTCAAATATTGCTTGAGAAGCTGTCAGCTTAGATTGCTCCTTTGCCTGCCTTCAGGTGTTTCGGATGTGGGTCTGAGTAACGAAATTGTGACTGCAATCTGGCATCTGACGTAAAATGTACACTGTAGCTAGAAACTTCTAACTTTAGTCTGATGTGTACTTTTTTTTTTTTTTTTTTTTTTTTTTTAGGAAAACATGGAAACATCTAGGCAATGCATCATACACTGCAAAACTGTGAAGATTTCATTCTTGTCTGATCTGGGACACAAGAACCAAATATCTCAATCAGAACCCAGAAATATCTTATGAACTTCCGTTAAAAAAAAGAAAAAGACTATTTAAATATAAACCAACACCTTATGTAATATGTATAAGGATAAATTAATAATGGGATTCAAAATTAAAATAGCAGTTTTCATGTTCATGACATAAGAAAAAGCATTCACAGTGTGAAGGTGGATAAGCACAGGAACAGTTTAAGCCAGGGAGGTTATGGAGTCTTCATCCTTGGAGATAATAAAAGCTCATATGGATATGGCCCTGAGTAACATGTTTGAGTTTAAGCAGAGGGAGTTGGACTAGGTGGTCTCTAGAGGTGCCTTCCAACCTCAACCATTCTGTTATTCTGTGCAGTAAAAATAAAATACAGCATAAAGAACAACAATAATAAAAAGATTCAATATCTAGCAACATAAATTTGAGACTTTACAATTCAAGACTTATTTTTTAGTAATATTGATACTAAGTACAGGAAAAGAAAATGTCTATCTGGTTGTCCTGGTTTCAGCTGTAAGAGTTATCTTTGCTCCTAAGTAGCTGGGGCAGTGCTGTGTTTTGGCTTTAGTCTGAAAACAACGCTGATAATACACCAGTGTTTTTAGTTGTTTCTAAGTGCTTACTCTGATCAGGGACTTTTCAGTCTCCCAGTTGCTGCCAGTGAGGAGGGGCACAAGAAGCTGGGAGGAAGCAGACAGGACACCTGACCCAAAGTAGCCAAAGGGGTATTCGATACCACAGCATGTCATGCCCAATATATAAACTGGGGAGAGTTACCCGGAAGGCCCACATCGCTGCTCAGGTCGGGCTGGGTATCAGTCGATGGGTGAAGATCAGCTGTATTCTCTCCCATTGTTATTTCCCTTATCATTATTACTATTGGTAGTAACAGTAGTGGTTTTGTGTTATACCTTAGTTACTGGGCTGTTCTTATCTCACCCTCTGCGAATTACACTCTTTTGACTCTCTTCTCCATCCCTCCAGGAGCAGAGAGGGGGAGGAAATGACGAAGTGAGCTAGCAGCTGCGTGGTTCTGAGTTACCAGCTGGGCTTAAACCGTGACACTGGTAGAACTAAGAAATCTCAAGAAGCATCTAGACCTACCAACATGTAAACAAAATAATCTTGACTGTACCGTACAGAAGAAATAGGAAAATTTAGCAACAGCTTATATTCTGTACAAATAAATAAATTTTGATTTATTTTGTTTAATTTCTTCTTTCATCATTTTGTATTTCATATTTTGTATATTAGTTCATCTGCCTTGAAATTCTTTTGCTTTCATCTTTAGTGAATAAGGATGATAGTAACATCTATTACACTTTTTTTAATGACCTAGTTTATATAATCATTCTCATAAGCTTGATTCAAAATCAGTGTTGGTGATAACTTGGGCTTTTGGAGGATATATTGGATGGGAAGATGTATGGACTATTGAGAATACTGCGGAATACCAGAATACTGCTAAGGCAATAATGCATTAAAAAACAAAACAAAAAACAAACAAACAAACAAAAAAAACCCTAGATGATTTTACGTCAATTTTTAACCTATGGGAAAACTCCATACAAGCTTCATACTTGTTAAGAAGCTGACAGTGTCATCAACAGACCTTTTGTTAAATTTACTAGGCAGCAGTTGTTGGTGAATTGTTGCAAAGGAATCTGTAAAAACATGTGCAAGGTTCAATGTTGTCCATTCATTTCATAGTCAGTTGGGAAATTAGTGTATAAGATCATGGGGAAAACCATGCTCAATTTTTGGACAGACATTACAATATTTCACAAAAGTCTCATAATCTTTTGTGTAAATCAACATAGCATCACCAAAGCTAGCAGTGCTACCTCTTTATAACAGATAGTGGTTCTAAGACGTAGTGAACTTTGGAAAAAATGAAATGGTTTGTATTGCACATGGAGAAAAGATTTCCTGCATACTCTCCTTTATGCACAAAAGGCTGAATATCTATAACAAATCTGCATAAATTTTAATAACTACAAAGTCCATTTTTTCCATATATAGATTAAAATATTTTTATGGATATGAATGAGGAATGAATCATTTTCTACACTAACTTGGTATGTGAATGCTTTATTCTCTGCTATGAGCTTGCATCATTCTATACCAGCCCATCTTTCCTGCAGGGTTTTGGAAATCTCTTACTGCTGTTCACTTGTTGAAATCCCTTGACCACCTGACATTGCATCAAAATTTTCAGGGAAATGGACTTTTGCTGTACCTTCCTCCTGATCAGTTAGCATACCTAGTCCTGTACAGAAGGCTTTCAAGCATTAGGACTGGACAAATTCCTGCAGATTCTGTTGAAGTATTTTATTTACTGAATTTAAAGGTGTAAGAGAATCCTTTCATTTGTTTTCTTCTGTGGAAGAAACCTCAAATTAACCATTCGTCTATCAAACAAAGAAAGCATGTATTAAACTTTTGGAGAGTGGCAGTAGGAAGTATTTTCAGCTTTTCACCCTACAGCACTTGCATACTTACGAATTTTTTCCTGGAATAATTTTGATGAATGTGTATTCAACTAAGTCTGTTTTAATTCTTTCAGTTCTTGGTCAAGCATTTTACAGAATCCTGTTTGATGCATCCACCTCTGTACACTGTCATAATTTCAAGTAACTTGATATTGAGAAACTCTTGAAAAAATTCGATTTGGGATCAAAATAGATTTTTTTCTTAAGACAGTGAAAACTTACTATTTTGTAGGTAGGCTGTTACTGATAATTTTCCCTATATGTTTTTGAATGTACAGAATATTTTTGTATGTACAGAAATTTCCCATCACCTGCAAAGATGAATGTTTCATAAATACAACTTAGCCAATCTGTGGGCTTCATAGCTTGCTATATACACTACACTGCCATCACTGAATTGTTTGGTTATTTCTGAGCACCACAGACATTGAATCTTCTATGTCCTGGGGGAAAAAAGAAAGAAAAAAATCAGCCCAAAAAAGCAGGGAAAAAAAAAAAGAATAAATAAAAACCTTCATAAAGCAGAGAAAAGGTAGTTTTTTTTTGGTTTTTGGGGTTTTGTTTCTTTGTTTGTTTTTGTTTGTTTTGTTTTGTTTTTATTTTATTTTTATGTTTACAGAAAGAATGAGTCCAGTGGCTTCTGAAGTGAGAAAAGTTAAGCCTAACATACAGTTCTGATAAACTGAGAAAGAATCCTTTCTCAGTTTAGTACATTGTTTCAAAATTATCAGTGAAGAAATCCTTTAGTGGACTCCTAGCTCAGCTAACAAAACCAGCTTTTACAACAGTCAGTTATAGCTTGGGGGAGATGGCAGTCAGTCCTTGAACTGAAGTTACGAAGATCTTATATCTGCAAGCTACAGCCTATATCTTCAGATATACAGATATTGGGCATTACAGAAAGTATCATGATCTTTTCATACATAATATTGACCCAGAATTGTGGCTTGGGCCCCAAAATTATTTCCAGCAGAAGCTGAAATCTATGTTCCTCTGGAAAACTTTGGGTTTATTAAGATTTTCTGACATTGTATGTGTGATACACTAGCTAAATAATTAGTGAGAAGGAGCATAGGAAAACACTGTCTGGAAACAGTGGAATAATTGGTTATTAGATGACTGCTGTAGTGTTTCCTAATCCACAAGCTAGTCTATCTGCTCTTATTGCCTAATTTTTTATATGTAATATATAGAAAGTTAAATAGTGTATATTTCTAGTAGATCATGAGCAGCCTCCTAGTGGCATTTCAGCAAGATTTTTGCAGCATAAGTAAGGGCCTCTTACAGCTAAGATTACAATAGGCTTTTGCATCACTTTCATCTTGGGCATAATTTTTTTGAGTACAAAGGAATTCTAATATAAAATGACCCTTCAGTGTAAGTTGCACAGCACAGAATGTTGTTGAGAGCTTTCAAGTTGCTGAAGGGAACCCGTACTTATCTCCAAAGCTGTTTGTACTACCAGCGGAGTCTTCAGCATATATCCTCAGAGAGGTTTTCAGTATTTACTGGAGGGTAAGGCTGGTTCAGCAATTTAGAGGATAAGCCTGTATATGGATCATAACTTCCCTTATTTGTCAAAGCCAAATTTGTTTCTACTCCACATTTCAATTTCAGGTATGTTAAATAAATTTCTGTTATGCAGAAATCAAACACAAAAGATCTGAGATATTTGCCTTGTGTTCTGAGAGGTCAGCATATAATTTTCTTTTTGAGAGAGAATAAGAGGATGAAGACATATAATGCTTTACTGAGTCTGTTTTTATGTGCAATATACACAACCTCCCTGATGACTGTGTTTTTGAACAGAGGCATGAAATAATCAGAACAGACTTCAGAAATCGTTTGTGTTTGTGTTCCCGGTGAGACTCTCCATAGAGAAGATGCTGCAAAAAAGCATCATATGGCCTAACGTACTGAGTCCTTGTTTTGACAAGTAGATGCCTTTGTTAACAGTCAATAGCAGTTGAGCTGGTGAACCAGACATCAGTTAAAGCCCATGCTCATAGATTTGGACTTGTATTTCTGTGTGAATTTTGCATCTTCTGTGACTACAAAATTTTCAGTGATTATTTCTGGATAAATACAGGAGATAATTTTCTGTTTATTGAGCATGTGGCATCGATGTTATATTCCATCTTAATATTCTGAAGTGCATTCTGCATAACAGTGTTACCAAAAACTTGACAGAGAGCAAATTTAATTATCCAAATAATGAAACTGATAAATCAAGTAAAAGCATTTCCTGATGATTTGTGTATGAACTGTAATAATAGAATGTTATCTTTTTATTTACTTAAGAGAACAGAGGTTCAAGTTAAAGATTTTCTTGAACATTTGTAAGACTCATTAAATAAAAATATTTTTATTGTGTTTGTGATTATGTAGGGTTTTTAATAAAAAAGTAAGTATATTTTTGGTTGGAATGATTAATGTTAAATTAAGTTTAAAACATCTAAATGTTCTTGTATTAGGAAGTTGATGCTAAATGTTACTTTGAGCTTAACAGGCTGTTAACCATACAGGATGATTTATTCTTCCAATCAAACCAGATTGAATTCCAAATGTGAAATGTTTATTATGAAAGTGTAGAAGCTCCAAATCATAACAGTTTAACTTAATGTTGTAGTAAACGCAAAATAAAAGAATTTTTAAAGTTCAATTTATTGACAATATGTAACTAAATATGCTTTTTTGTTCTAAATTATTTCTACTATTTTAATCTATGGTATATTAAATGAATTTCATATTAATCAGGATAAATTTAAGATTTTATTTTATGGAACAACCTGGGTATTTGCAGCTGCACTCAAGGAGGAAAATTATTTTTTCACTTGCTGTGATTTCCTTGCAAACATCTGAAATGTTTCATATATCACTGAATTAACATGATTAGACTTAAACTGTGTGTCCTGTCTTTAATTGACATTTTGCTTTACTTTAGTACTCCCACCGCTACCATGTAGATCTTAGAATTACATTAAACACAGGCATATGGATCTACTTAACATGGTTTCACACTAAATTTGTACAGTGCTTGATCTTCCCACTATATAATGGCACCTTTTTGTTGCCAACACATTCATGGCCTACAGCTGACTGCTTTTATAGCTTTTAATTAAAATCTGAAGTGGAAAGTGTCTATTAGTCAGTGTGTGAAACCAGTCATAAAGAAGAGGTTGTAGAACCTGCATAAGATGGATAGCAGTTACATCACTTTTCCCACCTTTGTCTTCATGGTGAAGAGAAGCTCATTCAAGTTAATTATATCTAAGTGGGAGGTCTGGGAGGCAGAGCTTATTTTGACAAGTGCCCTCAATTATTAAGGACCTACAAATAAATTTGCAAGCCAGGAGTTTTATCAATATTTTATTGGCTTTTACAGACATGTTAAAGAATTTCTCTTACATTTTGTGGACTCATTTTTATTCATGTGTTTTTTTTTTCTATTAGATTGACAGCTGACCTTGTATGCCTTGTTGCAGCTTTGGATATTAAGTTTGTTTCTAAAATGTCTGTTTTCAAAATGCCCGGAATCTACACAGAATGCCTGGAATCTGCACACAGTTTTCCAATTGTGAATTTAAAGAATTTTAATTTGTCACACAGTCTTTCATACATTTCCATGCATTTCTTTACATTGTATACATGTTTGACCATTACATAAATGGATTCAGAACCTCTTCTCATGATCAGAAATGCTGCTTCTTTGCCTCAGTAAATGAGACTGAAATTTGTCTCATTCTCTTGTAGACATCTCCTCTTCTAATGTATAAGAACACCACTAAAACACCCACAACAGTTTTAAAGTAATTTAAGACAAACCATAATGTACCTTAACTTCTTATGTTAAATAATGTTTCAGTTCCTTTCTTTTGGAAAACAAAACAATACTATAAAAAAAAAAAATCTATTGCACGTTGTCATATTGCTTTGACTGTCAGGTTCATTTTATTCTCTTTCTTCTCCTTCGTATGAAAATAACTTTCTGCATTCTAAATGCCTTTCTCCTTTTTTCCTACATTAGTTCTTGCCACCTTCCCTCTGTTACATTGCTTCCCCTGCATGTTCCTTCACCACTGATAATATTTTGTCGCTTTTTTCTCCTTCTCTGAAATATACTCCTCATGAAGGTGGTCGCTGTTCTTGGTGTCCTTTACAATAGACTGAGGGATTTTATGCTTTTTGATCTCTTTTGGAATCCAGAATCTTTTTTTGTGGTAAAAATGGCTGTCAAGAAAGAAATTAATGTCATGTGGAAAACTCCCTATAATTGTTGGAAAAACCTAATTTAAAAAAAATCTTCGAAATGAGGGTCATATAAAATGAAATTATATCATTGCAGATCTCACAATTTTGGATCTCCTCATATTTAAATAAAAATCTTGATCGCAATATGTTAAATCAGTGTAAAATTATATACATATTAATGAGATCATTTAATCTCACTATGAATTTATAAATATGTATATGGCAATATTTTTATTCTTTTTAATTGAATGAATCAAATATTAGTTTTTTTTCTTTATTCCAATAAAAAGCATATATTAAATCCTTTATAGTTATCAATGCACACCCCAACTTAAGAATTTCAGGCAATGAATGCTAGTAGCACATCCTGTGGTAGTGTGTACAGAAGGTCTGATAAAATAAGATGTATAGAGTTTATTACACTAAAATATTACATGGTATTTAACTTGGTGTTTTTTCCGCTTGGCATAGAATATGAAATCTCTATTACTTAAGTACACAGAGCTTGTAAAGATTTGGTAATTACACAAAATGATATAAATCCCAGCAACTTTGTTATGTAAACAACTTTTGTTATTTATTAGTGTCATTCTGTGTTCTTGTACTCACTGGCATGCATCTAAATCCTAACTGACCAAGTCCAGTCCAGGGAAAGGTTTCCATATTTTTGACTAAAGGAGGCAGTTTTTCTGATTTTGCTTTGTACTGTGAAGGAAGATAGATTGATTAGCTGTGGTTTATAATGCATTTGGTAGAGGCCTGTAAAGAATTTGGTCACATGGTACCAACCTTCCTTTTGCTCAGCCATTTCTTTCATGGCAAAGAAAAAAAAAATTGAAAAAAAATCCAAACCAACAACAAACAGATGTATTTTAACGTTGACTTGACTTAATTTATGGTCACATTTGCATGAACATACAACTCCAAAGAAGGGAATGCCTTCCCTAATAATTTTGAATAGGCATTTTAAAATTACTCTGGTTCCTTAAATGGCAAAATAAAGTAAGAATATATAATTAGGGAAAAAAAGGTACATCTGGTACGTATGTTAATTTTCATGAGGATTCAAACCACAGTGTTCCTGAAGACAAAAGTATGCAATAGTATGTACACAATATATGTCATTGTGTGTTAATAGCCACTAATTTATCAGGCAAAGAAATAATTTGCATCAAACATCAGTGAATGAGTTATAAACATTTCTGTATTGGAAAATCTTAGGTTATTTGTCAACATCTAAGCACCCCCCCCCCCCAAAAAAAAGAAAATGCTTTCAGTTGTATCTGGTTTGGACTTTCAGAACTTTTACAGCTATTTGGACGTTTGAAGACCCAATTATTTAACAAATGCAGAATTTAAAACTTCATTATGCTAAAAATGTCTGAGCTTCAAATTTGTAAAAAAATTTCACAGGAATATATCTTGCAAGTGCTGAATTTCAATGACTAAGAAATGTTTTTTTTCAGATGTGAAAGGAATATTGCTTTAATTAGACAGCATGAAAGATGAAAGTTTGTTCAACAATATATAGGACAGGTAGTAATTTTATTAGCTATTTCTTGATCAAGGGATTTTAGGAAGCTAATAGTAAGAAATATTCAATTATACATTTCTCTGACAAGTAGGCTATGTCAAGTCTTCACATTATTCAAAGCTACTAAATCTTGGAGGCTCCTTATCATTTCCTTCAAGGGGAACTTGTGCAGCCTGTATCAAAAGGATTTTTTTTTTCAGAATGAACTTGTGCAGGTGGGATTAATTTACCTAACATTCCTTATAAAAATACCCCCAAAACCACAAACTGGCAAAGCAAAAAGAAAGAAACAAAACACAACAAAACCTCTCCAAAAAGCCTAAACCAAACCAACAAAAAAACCCCTTATCAACTTAATTCACTTCAGTAATAGAGAAAATTTGAGATCTAGAGCTTTAAAATCTGAACTGATATTTAATTTCAAATTAAAGTTTCTACTTCTATTCCTACGGTTTTGATTGCTCCCCATCTTCAAGAGGGGAATAAATAAAAGAATATGATGGAAATGCATAAGCCTCCTCACTGTTCTTCATCCATGCAGCGCCAGGAATGAGGTTATATTTATAGCAGGGGTTAAGTAGAGTTAGTCCGTCTGGGAGAACTTGGATGTTTCTGAAATATTTCAGAGACTGAAGGTTCAGCACAGAACAGGACTGCCATGGAAGGTTATTATCAAGATAAGTCTGTTGTGTTTGTGAGTACAAAGAGGCTACTGTACTGGTAACTCAAGAGGGATTTGAGGATTGCACCTTTTCAAATAGCCATGTTTTTTATCAACCGCCTTCTATACACCGCCGGTTTCAAAGGAGTGTATTTTGTAGAAGGTGCTACAATGACTGATAAGAGAATACTTTGTCCATTCTCACAGAATGCAGTCTTAAAACAAGCAGTTGCTGCCATGTAGACATTCCTTGAATTACAGACTGTCACCAGTAATCGTGGCAGAAAAGGCCAGAGAAGAAAAAGTATGTTAACAATGTGTATTTGACAAAAAAGGAGTCAGGGACAGTCTTTCATACAGAAAATAAGCTATGCTTTGTTATCTACAGGTATTTTCTATTAAACTTAATAGGATGGTACAAGAGCAAATATTTTTTTTAATGACTTATTGAAATGTGTTGTCTGCTACAGACCTTCAAACAGTATTTTCTGTTTGTTTTTTTTTTTTTCTTTGTAATGAGCTTCCCAGATGATGTTTTTAACCAATTCCAGGAGTAGTTTTATTAGAGAAAAACTGAAGCCTGCTATGTTGTCACATGCACAGACTTCATTCTGAAACAATAAGGGAAGACATTTATTTCCTGTTAATTTCTTTCAGTTGTAGCCTTTGCAGTTAGTGTATGTGGTATACTAAACTCCATATTTTCAGACAGAAGCATAACACAAGCTGACTGTATCCTTTTATATTTTAAAGTGAGAACCACAGGGAAAGGGAAAAAGAAAATAGATTTGTGGAACAGACAGACCAACAATATCTTTCATTTTATATATTCAATATATGACCTATTGTGGAAAATCACTTTGTTCTCTGAAATATGTGTGGTATATTGCTGTGAGGAGAGATGGATTCTTGTGTTACACATTGTTTGGGGTTTTTTTAATCTTATGTGAGTTTGGTGCCAAACAGCAAAATTTAGAAACATACACGTGAGAAATCCAGTTCTTATGTCTCTATTTTCTACTCCTCCATCCTCCCAGAGAATATCATCCAGTACAAAATTAGCAGTAAACTTTCATTTACATTAAACCACTACTTTTTTTTAAGAGAACATAGCAAAGAGCAAGTTGCAGAAAAATAAATAGAACAAATTTTCCATTTGCTATACCTCATTACACAATAGCTTTATTCCCTTTTGTATTAGATACTTCCAGGCCTCTGGTGATAAACAGGTATCAACGGGCTTGCCACCAGGGTGGCAATGCTAGAGATTCTGGATTTATCATACACTAGGGCTGAGAAAACAGCCACCATTTTACTTCACTTTATGAAGTGTCACTGTGAGCCCTAGAGCTGAACAGAACCTGAGTATATTTTCTATTTGTCACCTTCCAACAGTAGACAACTGCAAGTTAAATGATGCGGGCAAATCTGTCATGCAGCAGGAATGCCCAGTGATCTCAGGAAGGCCTGAGAAGGGGCCGTTGACTGGGGCACTTGTGGCAGCACATCATCCATACCCTTTGTTGAATTTGGCCTGGGATCAGTGCTGAATGTAGCAGATCTACTGCAAATGGAACTGGCATGCGTCCAACAGGCTGACTGATATGCCAGCTACTATTTCTATGTGACTATTTGTTTGTTTTCTTTTTTTTGTGGTGCGGAGATATTTGTGGGGTTTTGTTGTGGGTTTTTTTTTTTTTTGGTGTTTTTTTTTTTGTGTGTGTGGTTTTATTTTTTTTTTTTTAATTCCCCTAACAACCGTTGCTTTTTTACTAGTCTTCGCTGAAAGGCAGATAGACTGGTTTAGTGTTTTCTTTACCTGGCATGACAACTTAAGCTTGCCATTTTAATTACAAATCTATGGGGCGCCCTTATACAAAGCAAATTGTGTCTGAAACTGCCTGGAGCACTTCATTATCCATGGGTAATGCATATTTCACTTAGCCACTGGTGCTTATTATTCATGGAAATGGAAATTAAATACAATTGCTTGTTTGGTCATTTAAGCATTATTCTCATATTGTCACGTAAGCCTTACTATTGGCTGAAAATAAATGATAATTTAAATCAACATATATGTCATGGCAACATTTACATAAAGATTATCTGTGGCTTCAGATGATCATATGACAGTTGCACCCTGAATAATTATGTCTTTTAATAAACCAGTGCCCTTTTCATGCCATAAACAGTATTTGCAATTGCAGGTTGTGTGTGCATATGAAGCATTTCCTGGTGGACAGGTGGGTTTTTAAAACAGTGTGTGACTCAGGTCTGCATATTGAATGATGATCTAAAATGCTTTTGTTTCTTTGAAAAATACATACACAATTGCATGATCTTAATCTATGAAAATGTTATCCATAAGTAGCAGTCAAAGTTCTGTCATTCTCTTTCACTCTAGTGGCATTAAAAGTGTGATAAGAAATATATGGCATCTGCACTTTCCCAGTTCCAGATTCTGCCATAAAATTAGCATTCAACTTAATGTTTAGGGGTTTAGCCATTGTAATTAATCGTGTTGTATCTGTAGAAAGATACCTAATATCCTGTCCCTATTCATTATTTAGATTTTGCCTTAGTGAAAGGCACAGGCAAGAGATTAATTAAATCAAACACTTTGGGGTCTGTTCTCTCACTGCTGAACAGAGGATTTACATGCAAAATTCAGGTTAAGATTATTGTAAGTTTGTTGCATAAATCATTTAGGCATTGATAGGAACAGTACCATTTTTAGTGATTTCCTTACACTTTTGTACATCACTGCTATTGATATCGTCATTGTTAGTATGGAAACATTACTATAATATTTTATTGGACAAGGTAACAAGTAACTTCAGTCACAAACTGTAGGTGAAAACTCACCTTCTGTACAGGCAAGCTATGCATACATTTACAATAAATACAGGCACAAGAAAGCTTACAATGCCATTACAATTGCAAAGAGTTTGTATATAATAGCTGAAAAATAGCAGTGATTCTTTTTGCTGGGTTTTCCTCTGAAAGAGGAAATCTTTGCACATTATCAAAAAGGGTTAAAAGCAATTAATCATCTGAAGATTCTTGTTGATCGGTTGTCTTTCTTCATATACCGAACTGCATGATATGACCAACTAATTTTCAAGGTAAGTCACAGTGAAATGAAACCCCAATGCATTTTCTGTAGGTGCTCAAAACTTCTTTTAACATCAAAGTCATTGCTAAGTGTGAGTCAGTTACCATAGCACTTCCTCAATTCTTTCTTTTTCTGAGGTGAACCTTCTTCTCTGGGTCTTCATTTTTTGTTGGCTCCATTTACTAGCAGCTTTTTCACTGATCTCTAGATTGATATTTGATTCACTTTCACCATTTTTCCTGATTATTTCTGTTAGGACTGATACAGCAAGATGTTGCCCTGTGGAACTGATTAATAGCAATACGTTATCTAACATGAATGAACAGTGCTTTTCCATTTACCGCATTCTTCTGTCTTTCCATTCCTTGAAAGAAAAACCTTAGTTTGCATGTTATTTCTAATACACTTTGTAAATAACCATCGTTTTTTAAACGTTTGGGCATGCCTCTCTCCAAGGTTGGGCCATACGCTTTGTATTCTCGTTATTGAACACAATGTTTTGCCATGTTCACAGTTTCAATTTGAATTTTTTATTAAATTTATTATTTGTTGTATTAATAATTTATGAGAGATGAACTGTTTTGATAATCAGATGTAAGTTATCAGGTATTGTCAGCTTCAGTAAATCAGCTTCTTAATTACCATTTCTTTTAAATGCTGAAGTAAATATACTGGGATCCCAGTTGGTGAGTAACTGACTGCCAAATTCACATTTTGCAATATTCTTAAACCCATTATTTAACTGGCATATTATAAATAATGCCATTCAGAATTATGTAGTTTTAAACAGCAAACCATACTCTCCAGTCTGCTCTTATTTTTTTCACATAAAAGAAACAAAAATTAAAGACTGACATGGCAGTCTTTACTACCAGTAGCTGCTTATACACCAGGGAGTATTATAGCTAACCTTATTTTAGGGAGAAGATGTTCCACCTTGCTATTTCCTTAGTTTTATGCTTTATAATTATTTATTTGAATATATGTTTCTAGGCAGGGGAATGATCTGTACAAAAACTTACCTATTAGAAGCCTTTTCAGTGCCAGTATAAGGTTATTCACTAGTCTACAGTCATGACCAAAATCATGACCTTCAGTGTGGCTCCTGTTGCAATGCAGATGAAGTATTGTTGTCTAAATTCCAAATGAATTGGAATCATTCCGTTCCTATGGCTCATTACTGAGCTCTGCATGCATAGGATGTTGGAAACTTCCTTCCAAATCATTCATTCATTACCACCAGGAGTTCCATCTTCTGAGTGCTAGCTGTGTATTTTCATGATATTTTAAAGACAAGTACTACTCTTTGATGAAAATGCATAAATGAGAGATCATAAGCTATTAAACCAAAAGTTATTATGCAAAGTGAAACAAATGACGTAGTATTGAAGGTGCTCAGTTTTGAATCTTGAATTGCTTGGGGAGTTGTAAGAATGCAGCAATGATTGCAAAATGCGGAAGCCGCAAAAAAGCTATCATTTTTGAAAGATGGATGACAGTAATTACAATGAGCAATGACTGACTATGGGTCTCCACTTTGTCTCTCCACATTTTTTCTGCTTTTTTTTCTTCTTTTGAAACATTAACTCCAGACACCCAGCAGCAAAATGAGAGCATCTGTTAATAGTTTCAAAGACACAACCGTCACTAGCACTTCTTAAACTTGCTTTATATCTTCTGCATATCAGGGCATACCTATGAATACTAGTTTATAATATCTATGTACTCTATAACGCTGATAATACCTTAAACTTTAGTTACCACCTGCTAAAGAATAATTTACAGTATTTTTTTTCTCCTAGATTAGAACTGTTTTAAGTATTAGCGCTGATGAGTTCTATTGCTTATTCAAAAGAAATGTTTGCATAAACATAATTAAAGTGCTGAACAACTTTGTCCATAAACAACTGTCTACATTCGTGCGTTTGTTCTTTTCATGTTAGCCTCCTTCTAGTCACATTTATGAAAACAAGAAGTGTTGAACTTGGTGTTTTAGTAAAGAAAAGAGTTAAAAAGGGGAGTTTGCATGGAAGACTGTGTCATGGAAATGTTTGTGAGACACGCATGGGAAAAGTCTAGCAATAACTGTTTCAGAATCTATTGCCAGCAAAAGTGCTAACTTTTCTTAACCAGCCATGCTTTGTAATGGGAGGGGGTGGGTAAAGAAAAGATATGATGCTGAGAAGGCAATATGTGATGACCAGAACCATTGACCAGAGAGAGACTATGTGGAGGAGGTATAACTTAAACAAATAAATAAAAAAAAAACCAAACACAATCTCAAACCCAAAGAGCAAACCCCAACAAAACATAACAAGCAAAGAAACAAGCAAATACACCTTGTTTTGAATAGATTCCAAAAGAAAAGCCAGGGAGAACAGCCAAGATGATAGGAGTAATAACAAAAAGATAAGTGAATCCATGAGAAAGAACATCAACAAAACAAAAAAGGGCAAGAAAAGGAAGGGAAATGGAGTAATAGCACCAGAATTACATACAGAAATGTATTACGGTGAAAACAGATAAGCTTGGAAGAAATGAATCCCCTTCCAACCCTGAGACAGTTTTTGTAGAGGAGCATTTTCAGGCCATTAAAGTAGAAACATTGGTTTCTTTAGAAACATATATATGCTAACTGGAAGAAAAGTAGAAGGCTGTGTCAGGAGAAGGAGGAAAAGAAATAACTAAGTGCAGAAAACACTTTGCTGTAATATAGAAGACTGGATGGGAAGACATGAAGAGGGGAAAACTGATATGAAATACAAGAGTAAGGTGTTTAGCAAGACAGAGTAAGTAAAAAAAAAAAAAAACCAAACAAATTAAAGTAAAATGTCATTTTCCAGGAGGGAGAAAACTAAAACTAAATTACAACAGTTAGGAAAAGCATTTAAAATAATTCAAAGCATCAGAAGGAAAATGATAAAAATATGAAGTCAGTGGGAGATAGAAAGTAATCTAAAAGAAAGAAAAACTGAGAAAAAGAAAGAAAATATACCCTCACATAAAGCTTCATCTCATCTAATCTTTCACGAATATAGCAAAACCATAACATTCTTTGTTGGGCTCAGAAATGGGCAATTTAATCCAGTTGAAGGTTAGAGAGGGTTAATACTTTTGTTCTGGCTATCCCCCAACTGAAGAGATTAGCCTGGCTAGGGAAGTTGTGAATTAAACAATTCCCCTGTCATCTGTAGTATGTATTGCAGTAGGGAGCTGTGAGTAAGTAGGTAATGCTGGCAACCAGTCTCTCTAGTGAGCAGTGGAAAGGAATTTTAGCTGGAAGCTGCTTTTTATGTTCAGTGCTCACATCTTGGGAGGGAATAGCTTGCTATGTTTCCTTTGAAGCACTGAACACATTCTGAGTGCTGTGAAAGTATTAATAATTATATATTAAAAAGGCTGCAATTGAATTCCATTTGTGGATGTCTATAAGCAACTGTTAAAATCAATCCTTGAATATTTTTGAATCTACTCAAAAGAAGCATCCCAGCTTCTCAAGTTGTCATTGGTTATATTTATTGGACTAACTTCTAAAAATAAAGAAGCAGCTTTCAAGAGCTTCATTCACTTTATCAATCCATGAGGGCAGAATGAAAATACAGTAAATAATACAGTGGCAAGTTATCAATTCAGACTGTATAATGTAATTAATTCCAACAAGAAACAGGCACATGCAGAAGTCTGATACAGAATTTTTTAGTTTCCTTTTATTTTTTTTTCTTTTCCCTAATCTTAGCTGCCATAGGAGCTTAATGTAATTCAGAGTTTGAAATAGCATGAGATAATATCTATGCAGATAGTTTACTATTTACCTCACCAGAGTTTCTAATAGTCTCTTTCTGTACCTAAGATTATGAAACAGTAGTTATGATTAGAAAGACAATGCAGCATATCTTCTAGTTGAAAATTATTAGTGTTTCTCTTCATGTTTTTTTTTTTGTCAGCTATAAACAAGAATCACATGTTACAGACTGCTTATAAGGATGACTCTAGTTTTTCTTTAGATTTAGCATTACCTTGTTTTTAACAACTCCCACAAATTATAGACCATGTATTTCAGAAATTTTGGAGAGTTTTAAGAATCAATATATTGGGTCTGACTGGAATGAAGTTTGTTTTCTTTATAGCAGCTTGTATGGTGCTGTGTTTCAGTTTTGTGAGTAAAAAAATGTTGATAGCACACCAGTGTTTTAACTGTTGCTGAACATAGTTTACACAGCATTAAGCCCTTGTCTGTTTCTCATTCTCAGTTAATAGATTCATTCTCAGTGGATAGAACAAGAGAAGGGGGTTTAGGAACTTAGCCATCTTTTGCTTGAGAACTGGCTGGACATCAGGCTGCTTGTGACAGGTGGTAAGTGATTGCCATTGCATCACTTGCTTTGTTTTGTTTCCTTTTTCTCGTCTTCCTCTTCTTCACTTATCACAAACCACAATTTGAATTCTTCTTGATCAAATAGACTTCTTTCTCCTATGTTTCCTTTGCAGTCTTAATGCCTTGGCTTACTGAACTGCACTAATCTACATCATTAGAGTCTTTCCTTGCACTTTGGTAAGTCATTTAACTACTTTCTGAAGCAGTGAGCTGACTTGTGCTGAATGTGCACAACTGGAGTAGATGACATTGTAGTCTTCTTGGAGAAGAGACAAACATGTTTTTTCATAGCAGATTTAACTGATGCCCTGTTCAAACTAGAATTTTTGTGGTTGCACTGATGTTTTACTTTTCCCAAACTTACACACCCAGGCTCATTGCTATCTGCCTTAATACTTGTGGAGCACTATATAATGTATATTCACCTATCTTTTTGCATAGATCTGACTTCCTTGTGCCCGTTCCTTGAATACAGTGAGAGTAAGATCAGTCTACTGGAAAAGGAAAATACTGTGAAGGAGTACTTACAGCTGTCTACGTGAAAAAGTATGTATGAAAGAAACATGACAATTGATTTAGAAACAGATTAACAAATTACATAATCTGGCATTATAATCTAGTTCCTAGATTTACCAATTACACACAGCCAGTCTCCTATGACTATATGATTAAATATTATTAAAAAAATTAAATGTATTTTAAAAATTAAGGCTCTTATATAAACATTGTTTTTAATAGGCTGTAAAACATGCAGAAAAATATCCAGAAATATGTACATTTGGTGGTTACAGTAGCTGCAATGTTTGCATACCGCTGGATGAATACTGTTAAAAGAAATCTTGCCTTTTGATGCAGATATATTGGTGGATTTTCCTATAGTGCAACCAGTTCTTAGAGCTGTAAATAAGATGCTGAAAGTCAGACACTAGACATAAATTAAATAATCAGTTTAAATATTGACATGTATTAATAATTTCTCCATTATGAATAACTTCTTAATTTTTTGATCCCTAATTTAACTATGAAACCCAAAAAAAATACTCTGAGTATTCCGTGTTATGACGAAAAAAATCTGTACGCTTTTATTCCATTCTTTCTCTCCCTTTCCCCTTACTTCAGACAGACCAAGAATCTCTTATTCAAAGAAAGATATGGTTGCTCTCCTTCAGTGGATTTTGAGTGTTTAGTCAGTTTTAGCTTCTTTCTTCCTCTGGTGTTTCTTTCTGTTTTTCAGCCAGTAATTTTATTGGCTCTGCCATTCTGTTAATTTTCTGTCTGTGTTGATTCAGTTTGCAAGATAGCAATTTGTTCTTCCGTATCTAAGATACCTCTTTGTACCACTGCAGTTTTAATGCTCTCTAATTTATTGCTAATTTTGATTTCAAACACATTAAATTTTGAATGCAGAATAGTGGTAGAATTAATGGTAACTTCTGTGACAATTTATTTGCCTGCTTATCTGGGAAGAAAGGAACTTACTGATCCTGAACATTTCCTGTTTCCTCTGAAACAGGGGGGAGGGGGAAGAGGGAGGGGAACAGGGAAAGGGGAAGGTGTCTATCAATGATACTCTAAACATGTCCTGAAGGAAGTAATAGCCCAGCACCTTTACCCTCTCAACTCCTTCAATGCTTTGCAGATATTTTTTTTTTAATATGAGCAAATGGTAAGACTTTCTACAGTCTTTCAAAGAGTTTAAAGGGAGTGCTGGAGAGGCACTCTTGCAGCAGCTAATAAAGTTGTAAATTTTCTACAGCTAATATAGTATGTTTGGGCAGTTCCTTACAGTAAGGTGATATAAGAGAGAATTAGTCATGTAAGTGATTAATGTGGGAATGATCATATATGAATTATACAATTTTCTGTCAGTGTGAGCAGCAAACCTGAGGCTTCATATGTAACAAAAAGTTGATGCCTAATTGAGTCTAAATATTGGCAGACTACAGATTTGTGATCTGTAACTTCATTGCTACTGGAAACAATTAACATGTGCATGCCAATCTCAGCTCAATGTTTTCAGCTACAATAGAATGCCCCAGCTAAATGTTATAAAATTGCAAGAAGATGACTCTATTCAAAGGAATTTTTTAATATTTTTTTAACCGTTACAGAAACTGGATTTTAAGTGAAGGTATTTAAGCACTGGCTGCTATTCCTATTATCATTGTTAACAATGAAAGTGGTGGTGGGATTTTAGGAAAATATTCTTACACAGGTCAATCACTGTAACGTTTGAAAATTTTGTTGGTGATACTGGAGGGAGCACTCCTCAAAATGAGGTTTTGATCCGAGCACTCAGTAGGTATGAATCAGCACAGTTCCTTGAAAAGGACAGTACAGCTCCAATGTCTTTGAAGTTTTCCCTTTACCTGGTTAGAGTTACAGGTTAGACTGCCTCTATGAATGGAAAGTCATGTGGGTTACTTACTGCAGGGATGAAATGCTTTTTAACTGTGAGTAGTACAGTTAGCAGATCTGTCTGTAGGAAATGAAAGGAAATGAAAGAAGAAGCAATTACATGAAACTACTTGTGACCAACTCTCGTTTCTCCTAGTGAATCAGTTTACACATACTTATTCAGAAACTACTGTGCTCATAGCTCACATCTATTCCTGATGCCAGGAATGCTTGAACCTGACTGTGATTTCTCCAGACAAATAATAGGGATATTAGGTAGTTCTTGAAAGTTATTACAACTCTGTCTAGACAAGTGCTCAGCCATGAAGTAATAAACTGCCACTTTAAAGTCAAAGAGATTCCTTATCTCTTTAAGGCTAAGCAGGTGTTGAGGTGTCTGTGACATCCAAAGCATTATGATTTCTTGTTCTCTGCACTTAAACTACCTTTTCAGATTGAGGCACCTTTGCAGAATTTCCTTTGAACACATGTGAGTTAAGAAGTGTGTATTCCTGAAATCAAGACTTGGTACTATACATTTCTCTGCTTCCAGAACGAAACCATTTTAAACAAACAGAGATAGGTTTTAAATTTTTCACTGGTCTTCTATTTGGCATTTGGTGTTACTTATCTTATTACTGGAGTACAGAAAAAAAAAAAATAATCCAAGTAAAAATGAGTTGTAACTATTATAGAGTCCATAGTAGTTTTCTTGGTCTCTATCCCTTTAATTCAGAAGTGTGTAAAAGTGCATGAGGTTATGCTTTGCTCAACAAATTGTTCTGTTTTGAATTCATTTTATTATGAACATGAGAGTGCCACAAGAAAAAGTAGGTTTCAGCTGATTAGCCATCCATATCTGATTGTGTATACTTCCTGTCTAGTCAATGGGAAGACATAAATACATTTACAGGGATATATTTCTGACTCATTCTAACACAGAGGTCTAAAATCAGCAGACTAAATATTATCTAAGACTATCCTCCTTTCCTCTTATTAACTTCATAGCAGATATCTGATGTAAGCTGACAGAAATCCAAACTGAGATATCAATATTCTAGAGTCAGGTCTTAATTTTCTTTTAATACAAAATAGAGTACGTATAATTGGTTTAGATTATATGTACCCCAAATATTAAAATGGGTGATTTTAAAACTAAATTGATTTCTTCCAAGCACATTGTATGCAAAAAAGTGGACCACTGTGTCACGGTTTTAACTCAGTCAGCCTTGTAGTCTCGCTTGCTCACTCCCCCGCCTTCCTCTCCCCGCCTCCCCCTTGCTCCCGGTGGGATGGAGAGGAGTATGGAAAGAATGCAACTCCCACGGGTTGAGATAAGAACAGTTTAGTAACTAAGGTATAACACAAATCACTACTGCTACCACCAATAATAATAATGATAAGGGAAATAACAAGGGAAAAGAATACAATCGTCACCACCTGCTGACTGATACCCAGCCCAACCAGAGCAGTGATCTAACCCTTCCGGGTAACTGCCCCCAGTTTATATACTGGGCATGATGTGCTGTGTGTTTGGAATACCTCTTTGGCTAGTTTGGGTCAGGTGTCCTGTCTCTGCTTCCTCCCAGCTTCCCCTCCTCCCTGGCAGAGCGTGAGATTCAGAAAGTCTTTGGTCAGAGTAAACATTTGAGCAGTAACTAAAAACATCGGTGTTATCAGCGCTGTTCTCAGTCTGAAAGTCAAAAACACAGCACTGCACCAACTACAAAGAAGGAGAAAAAATGACTGCTACTGCTGAACCCAGAACACACTGATATGTGCTAATTAGTTCCTTATTGTGTTAGTATGGGATTGGTTGCTCTGACATGATAAGTTGGCTTAATAACTTGTATTTATCTTTCATGCTTCTCCACGAACAAAACATTTAAATAAAGCTTAGAATTTCTGTGCTGGAAATTTTATAAAATATATTTTATCTTTTACTTTCAGTCTGAATTCAACTATTGGATCAAATTCACCCATCAGCAAACGAATCCTTCATTACCATTTTATAAAGCTTTGTAGAGTGCCCTGTATATAATTATTTATACTTTTTATAGAACAGCAAAAATGTGCTGCTGTAGCCAGCTAAATATCTGTTACATGTGTGCTTGATGTATCAGGAGTTTTGTATTTTGCATTTATTGTTGAATATTTATACACATAGTTCTTTATAATAACTGAATTTGAAGATTGGTTTGGTTCAGATGAGAAAAACAAATAAATATGATGAGACTTTGTTAATTAATCCTTGAAAGGCTGTATTTTCTGTTGAAGTTATGTGAGTCTTGAATAAGTCCATCATTATTTAGGAATAATGCAATCCCAAGTATAAATCTTATAGACAAACGTGTGGTAATCATGTGGCTGAGTTTAAAACTTCTGAATCAGCATTTTAATGGAAATCCTATTTCAATCTAAGCCATAGAAAATTTAGTTTCTTCTATAGCTATTTAAATCAAATAACTGTTTAAGTTAAATGAATGCTAAACATCAGCTTCAAGAACTTTTCACAAGTTCTTGGAACTTGTACAAGTTGTACTGTACAAGGAACAGCAAAGGCAGTGACTGAAATACAATATTGCAGAAAGTCCCAGTGTAAATGTAAATCTCAGCTTCACCCCCAGTCACACATAAAGATGTGCTTACGTACACAGTCCCCAGCATTAGTTACTGCACTTGCATTCTGAAGAACTGTAAGCCTCTCTAAAGCTATTGATCTGCAGACTTTCTGAATTTAAACTACAAGGTATCACTGTGTTCTTGATATGTTATTGTCTTTGGAATGTCTTGGGGAAAAAATGTGACAGAGCTGTAGGGCAAATGGAAGGTCTCATTTTTATTTAGTAGACAATTTGGGTATGCAGCAGCTGACCACAACACTTTTGTTTCTTTTCCCAGCTTTTCTTTCAGAATTCCTCCTAAAATTATGGTATTTTTAGGGAGTTAAAGTGGCCTCCTGAGTCATGAAATATTTATTGATCTTATTCACAGAGGTTCTGAGCTCCTCAGGTGTCAGAACACTCACCTGCTGCTTTAAGGCAGTTTTGACTTTGCTTTACATCCTTCAGAGACCGGTGTGTGTGTGGAAAGAACACCCAACATGCCATAGGCCTGCCTCTCCTTTATAGACATTGCTCAATTCACAGCTGTGATACTGAATCAAGTTTCACTCATCTGCAGTGTTCAGGATCACCTTTAGAAAAAGATAAAGTTTTTTTCACAACCACTCTACTGATGCAGCATCAGCGATTCAGAATGGATTGCATATTCATAGTAGCTGATACGGGGCTATGTCTAGGATTTGTGATGCAAACTGTGTTGATAACACAGGGATGGTTTAACTGGTGCTGTGCAGTACTTGCACATAACCAAGGTCTTTCCTGACTCCCACCCCACTAGTGAACAGGCTAGGGGCGCACAAGAATTTGTGAGAAGACACATCCAGGACAGCTGACCCTAAATGACCAGAGGGTTCCATACCATGTGATGTCATGTTTAGCAATAAAAGCTGGTGAAGAAGAAGGAAGGGAGGATGTTCAAGATGATGGAGTTTTCTCTTCCTAAGTAGCCAGTAAGTGTGGTGGGGCCCTGCTGTTTGGAGACTGCTGAACACCTGCCTGATGATGGGAAGTCGTGAGTGAATTCTTTGTTTTGCTTTGCTCATGCACGCAGCTTTTGCTTCACCTATTAAACTGTCTTTATTTCAACTCATGGAATTTTTCATTTTTCTGTTTCTCTCCCAGTTCCATTCGAGGGGAGTGAGCAAATGGCTCTAGGAAGCTGAGCTGCCTGATGGGGTTAAACTACCACAGCTTGTTAAACAGCCCATATATCACTTGTTTTGTCAAATTGCTTACTGCTATTAAACTAAAGGTTTTGTTGCTTTTTCTTTTTTTTTCTTTTTTCTTTTTTTATTTCCCAGTTTATTCTATTATTTTTAATATTATTTTATTTATTTTTATATATTATTTATTTATTTTTATTTATATTTTATATTATTTTATATCCTTTATTATTTTATTTGTGAATTTCTTTATTCCAGGTTAAGTTTTAGCAACCATAGCTATCTTGCCTGCTGAAAGCATGTCTTTCTTCTTGACTTATTATCCTGTTTAGAGTTATCTGTGGTAGCATTCATCTTATTTGTCTTCATCCTTTTGAAAATTTGGTGTCAACAAGGAGAAAGATTTCACCATGAGTAATAAAACTTATGCTGTGGTAGGTTTTATATCACCTGGGTAAACCGTTTTTTGGAAATGCCTTTCTCCCCATCAGTTAAAAGGAAAGCTCAGAGTGACTGTTTTATTTAAGATAGACGGAATATCGAAAATTTTGGTGGCAAGGTAAGACAGGTAAGATGATGGCTACTGACGATATCCAGAGGACACAGGTTTTATCTCCTTCTAAACAATCTCTTTTTACTTTTTTCAAAGTTCCACTCTCAAGTTAATTTTGTTTGCAATGTGGCACAGAGGATACTGAGTGTAATTATATTCCAAATGGTGTCTTAATAGCCAAGTTCTGCTGAATGCAATACAATTTACCTCACCTAGTTTTTGCCATCTAAAGATTAAGAATTGGGAAGGAAAACAGCTGTCACTAAATTGGTTCAAGCTCTATGCAACCATAAACCACTTACAGCTCTGACCTTGCTATAAAGAAACTTCAGGTTGAAACGAGATGGCTAAGGCGACCATTATTTACAACATCTATATTTTAGATATATCATTTAAGAATTCCTGCATCTGTTCTTTTCCTTGAGTATAAAATTGCTTAGCAGCTTCAGAGTCTTTGAATGGTGTTGCAGTACACAGCATACTAAAACATACATCACTAGAAAAAGACTATTTCAACTCATTTGCAAGTACTATAAAAATTCCAAAACACATGCCACATAAACTCTTATATAAAAGATCTACACCAACACTGCCATCATTTACCTTGCTACGTATGCATGCTATTTAAAATATTTTTTATAAAAAATCTGGTCCAAAACAATATGATTCTTTCCTAGATAAGAAAAAACATTTTTATGTTTGATGAATAATTATTATTCCATATGATGTGAGTGTTCAGGAGAATCCAGCTGAACCCAGGACACCCTCCTATGAAATAACTTATGCTGCTATTGTGTTTATGCAGAGAGACCTCTAAGTGGATTATTTGATAAAAATGCAAGAAAATGTACACTTAATATAATAAGGATTAGGTAAAAGGAAAAGATAAAATAAATGCAAAGCTTTTATTACAGCTTACAAGTTCTAGCGGATACATGGATAGTAGCATCTTTTGAAAGGTGATGTAACTTTTTAGTTTCTTTCTGTATGCATCTCTCTTTTAAGGCATTTTATTGTCTTAATGATTGGTGCTTCAAAAGTCTTTCAGTGAATTATCACCATGTAAATAATTTTGTCACAATTTGGAATGTACTGTTCATATTCTTTGGTTTAAAGAATTCTGACATAGTTGAATAGATTACTGTACTTTGATGGGGAAAAAATGAGATCCACATGGTTAATACTTAAAATTCTTTCTTCAAAAGGCCACATTATTTTGAGAATAAATAACAGCTGTATCTGTTTTATAGGCATTCATTTGGCATCACTGCCCACAGAAATGTTTTTACTTTCCAGACCAATTTTGAGCTTAGTCGAAAATGCAATTTCTTTTTGGTCATTAGATAAGTTATGAGTTGTGGACACAGCCATGGAGTACCATACTTTCAAACTGAAGAGTTGTATGCAACAGTAGAATGGAGCAGAATCATCAGATTCAGGCAGCAGAAGCAGTGGTAGTGCTACACCTATATCAAAATATTGGAAATTTTCGTTTCTGGCAGTCGTGAAAACTATATTGTTTTCAGTATTTGCTGTCTGTCAGTATTTGACAGAGGTTCATACTTTCTGGTGACTTTCAGTGATGGAAACAGCTAATGGAAAGTTTCTAAATTGTAAAAATTGCCTTAAGTCTGTCTAAACTGGCCTTGCATTTTCCACAGGAACAACAAACCATTGCATCTTGAAATTCTTCAGCTACATATCCCCACATAAAGATCTAGGAAATTTTAAAGTGATAGCAGAGTTGTGGTCAAGAAGATGTTTAAGCTCCCTGAAGCAAAGCTTAGCCTTTGGCTTTGTAACTGCCACAACACACATCTGAATACATATGAAAAACATAGTGCACAAAAAGCATGGAAGAATTTGAATCAGCATAGTAGAATTCTGGAAAAGAACTTGAAGTAGTACATGTGGTTGCAATCCTTTTTTTTCCTTGTATGCTGAAACTCTTTGTTCTGAATATTTGTTCTTGTGTATAGAGAGGAAATTTTCTTTTGCTATTTGGCTGTGCCTAATACTATATCTCCTGGAGACTATTTTTTTTTTTTTTTAATTTTAATTAGTTTAAAGTGACTGATCAATCTGTCTTACTAGCACAACGTTTTCCTCATTGTAAACAATGGTTTCTGAAGACAAATCAAGAATACTAAGTAGCTATAGTGAAATCACCTAGCAAATAAGACAAGAATGTCTTAGTCAAAATGCTACTTCTATATATGGTATGTAAAGATTCTAAATATATTTACAAATTGAATTCCAAGTTGGATTTTTATGGATTTAAAGACCTAGTTTCTCACATATTTCTATACCTTGCATATGGAGGTAATACCTTTCTACCTTTCTTACAAATTCAATGTGTAACAGATTACTTATCTTGGCCTCGTTTTCCTTTTCCTTTTGCTTTCCACTCTACATAGTACACTTTTATCAGGTAATGCCAGATAAACTATTTTCACACATAAATTTAGATATGACAAAGCACCTTGTAGAACCAGAACCAGTTTTAGAACTTTAGGGGATCATTAAAATTATTTCATCATATAAATCCTTTCAAACCAAATAGTCATTTCATGCCATTCTTTTCTGTGATGGAGGTTACTGATAATATTTTTATGATATTAGAAATGTGGACCATCTTAAAAATATACCATGTCACTTTTGAAACTATAGCTTATTCTGTAAATAGCTGTCCTACTACAAGACTATAGTTATTTACATAATAAAAAGATGTCTCATGATACATCTGCATTAGTGTTGAAATTGATTAAGTGTCGTTTAGCTGTGTTACACTTAGTTTTCATACATACAGTTAATTTGTAACAGCTAAAACACTTCCTGTTTCAATATCTTCCATTCTTGGGCATGCTATGCATGATATCAGCCATTCAGTCTCTCTCTCCCAAACTCATGTTTTGCTACAGGGCAATTAATCCTTATCACACATTTTTTTTAAAATTCAGTTTTTCAAGTCAGTTTAGGAAAAAAAAAAAAAAAGACAGTGAAGTGGGTTGTTTCCTCCTTCCTTCCTTCCTTCCTTCCTTCCTTCCTTCCTTCCTTTCCTTTCCTTTCCTTTCCTTTCCTTTCCTTCTTCTATTCTCTTGTCTTCTTCCTTTCTTTCTTTCTTTCTTTCTTTCTTTCTTTCTTTCTTTCTTTCTTTCTTTCTTTCTTTCTTTCTTTCTTTCTTTCTTTCTTTCTTTCTTTCTTTCTTTCTTTCTTTCTTTCTTTCTTTCTTTCTTTCTTTCTTTCTTTCTTTCTTTCTTTCTTTCTTTCTTTCTCTTGCTTGCTTGCTTGCTTGCTTGCTTTCCTCTTTCTTTCTTCTTTCTTCTTCATTCTTCTTCTTTCTTCTTCTCTCTTTCTTTTTTCTTCTCCTGCCTTCCTGCCTTCCTCCCTTCCTTCCTCCCTTCCTTTCTCTGTTCCTCCCTTCTTTTCTCTATTTTTGTCTTTCTCCCTTTCTCCCTTTCTCCCTCCCTTTCTCCCTCTCTCTCTTTCCTTCTTTCCTTATTTTCTTTCCTTTTTCACTGGCAAAAAAGGACACTTACTGGTTTGGAATTGCACATATATTTAACTAACATCTACATGATTTTATCAAAGGCATTCCATTTTCCGATTACTCAAGTCTTAAAAAAAAAATCACTATTAAAAAAAAAAAAAAGGAAAAATATGTCTTTCATCTGCCATTGATTTGCTCATGTTAGCAGAAGCAGGAAGTACAATACGAAGGCAAAACCTTCAAGTGTAAATATTGAAACACAGAAGTAATATGATTCTTTTACCTTTTAGTATTTGAATTATAGAAATCTAAATCATAACTCAATATCTTGACATGCAACCTTTTATTTTTATTCTTTCTCTTTCTGATGCTTGAACTATTTCTAAAAGAGGAGAATAAGTTCTTCTGACAAAATGCGCTTGGTGTATGCAACTAATCCAAGGGTTTCAGAAGGACCGCAGTACTTCTTTCAAAAACAAGGAGATCAAAGAGAGATGGGCCATGGAGATTACATCAATTTTCATTTCGGTGGTCAAGCTGTTAACAAGAACAACATTGTGAAGAAGTGAAGTCTAAAGTGCATGAAATGAAGATACATTCTACTTAAAAAAAAGGAATGCAGCTTCCATTTCTGACTATTACAAAAGGCCACGTTTAAAAAAAAATCTAATACTTGAACTAAAATCTGAAATTTAAACCAAACCCAAATCACTGTGTCTTGCAAATGGTCTCCTTCCCCTCTAAAAGAGAACTGTAAGGGAGCATTGGTTTGCAAGTAAAGAATAACTTGAAATTAATAACTTGAAATTTTGGAGGCCTTGTTATCAGCAGAACTGCATTTTCTGTAGCAGAACTGTAGCAATATATATAAAAAAAAAGGAAAAGTGAAGAGTTTGTGATATAAAAGGAAGAATGATGAGACAAAATAGTTTACAAAACAAGATTATTAGCATTAAATATGTGTTGAAATATTTGTACAGAGACTGGAAAGTTTAGGTGGAAAGCATGTTATCATATATAAGAATACACAAGATTTTATACAATGAAACTCTCCAAACAGTAGTAAAGTCAATTAACTTAATAATCAGGTCTGCTGAATTGATATAACAGGTCAACAATGACCACAGGATAAAGAGAACTGGACAATAGAGTGATTCTGTTAGTTTCACACACGCATGATTTCAATATTTTTTGTTTTCTAAATATTTGATAGGAATGTTACAGCAGTTTATTGTCACAGAATGCAAAATGTAATATTTCCCACTGCTGTAGTGGGAACAAAATAACCCACCCTTAAAAAAACAGCTTCAGCTCTTTCTCCACCGCATGTGTGCAAATTCACTTTATCTGCATTTACTATCAATAGACCCCGCCATGTATAATGTAATTGTGAAAAAGAGTGCTACAGAAATGCATAATGTTCTTTAGAAAGAATAGTCATTTTTCTTTTTTAATCAGTTGTAGGAATATTCCTTTCCCTACCCACTTGAAACAAAACTGATAACAACAAAAAACCTTCTGTTGTGAAAGGCTAACACAAGTATAGTTGATTTAAATATAATTAACAAGCACTGAAGTGAAAAAGACATTAAAGATTAAGTTTCCTGATGACAGAAAACGTTTGTTGCGGGTTAATAATCTTCCATTGATTGGGTTATTGATGCTATTCCCAAGATGTAAACATTGCAATTTACAGTAAAATTAATACTTCTTTGCTTCTACTTTTTAAAAGTAGCACGTCATGACGTAACAAAAAAAGAAGTTGATATGCCAGCTAGGTAATTTAGTTGCACCTCCATTCCTATGAATCATAGCCAAGTAATTAATCTTTTACTTAGGAAACAGTGCTAGTGATATTAACAAAATACAGCAACAATAATAATTTTTATACAAGGAAAAATAATTATTTTAACCTGTTTTAGGGGATATTAATACTTTGGCAGAAATACAGAGAAGCAAAATTTAGCTATCAGTGTATCAAATGTCTCATTAATGGCTATTGCTACTGTACAACAGATGCTCAGATGCAGGAATTGAGCCTGGATGAAACTATACAAAATTTGTCATTGTTGCAAACAATAAGATTTGTAGAAAGTTTGCTACTTTGTATGCAGCATGTACTGTATTCAGTTAATTGTTTTTTCATGGTTTTGGAGACACATTTCACAGATAGAAGTGCATCTGTTTTCCTCAAGACACACATTATTCTGATTAAATATTTGGAATTAAGATGGAGTGATTTCATGTGTTAGTTTTGATTATGATGGTTGGTTCAATGAAAAAAAAAATTGAAATCTCTTATAAGTATTAAAAAAAATCTGTTCTGGTGAGACCGCACCTGGAGTACTGCATCCAGCTCTTGGGCCCCCAGCACAAGAGGGACATGGACCTGCTGGAGTCAATTCTGAGGAAGATGTAAAATGAGAAGTAAAAATACTCGTCTTTTCCCACCATGTCCTTTAGACAGTCAAGTCACTTTAGGCAAAGACTGTATTAGGTGAAGACCTGTTTCTGTGTCCTTGCTGGAGATTTCTAAACTTTTATTAGGTAATATGGTTTGCTGTTAAATTGGCACATAACGGCATTTGAAAACAGATCTTTTTTCTTCTCATCAGTGAAAATTCTTATGTGCTATTTTTAATAACTTTCTTATTAAATACTTGGGTGTTTTTAATACACATTTGCAGTATTGCTTCACATGGAAAATGTTTCAGAAAGTGTAAATGAGTTTTGGAAATTCAAACCTTGTGGAAGATCAGAAGTATTCTTTCTTTGCTTTCTACATGTATGATACTCTCCATGTTTTGGATTAGGAAATCTGACAAAGAAAGAAAAAGCAAAGAGAAACAAACAAACCAACCCAAAGAAACCGAGGCTACTGATCTGTTATATTACTTGTTTAATAGTTCAACTTACATCAGAGTTTGGCTGTTGTGATTCCATAGTATATTCTGACTGGTTTAGATAGCTGTGTAGTATTGAACTTTACTAAATTGTGAGCTTTTCTGGGACAGGAAGCCTGGAGGAAGCTATTAATATAAAGGAAAGATACATCTCACATAAATTTAACCACTTAAAAAATAAAATCATTTTCTGATTTTTCTTTAGTTAATAGGAAGAAATTAGTGTATTCCCATAGCAAATTATTCCATACAAAGGCAATTATTCACTCTATTCTAAAATTACATGAATCAGTACTCCAATGTGATTTGAACATTTCCCTCTCCATTGCCATGAGAAGCAACATAAAGTGCATTAGCACAGTAGCAGTAGTAGTAAAATATTAGTTAGTAAAGTATTAGGAAAAACACATTCACCACTAGCTGTGCTAACTCTTTCTGGCAGAATATACACTTTGAAAGAGGCTGTTTTGCTGATTAGAACACAACATCCCCTGGGTTCAGCAGTAGCAGCCATTTTTCTCCTTCTTAGTAGCTGGTGCAGTGCTGTTTTTGACTTTCAGACTGAGAACAGCGCTGATAACACCAACGTTTTTAGTTGCTGGTCAGAATGTTTACTCTGACCAAGGACTTTCTGAGTCTCATGCTCTGCCAGGGAAGAGGAGAAGCTGGGAGGAAGCAAAGACAGGACACCTGACCCAAACTAGCCAAAGAGGTATTCCATACAAAAGCATGTAATGCCCACTATGTAAACTGGGAGCAGTTATCTGGAAGGGCTAGATCCCTGCTCGGTCGGGTTGGGTGTTGGTCGGCTGGTGGTGAGTGGTTATATTCTCTTCCTTTGTTATTTCACTTATCATTATTATTATTGTTGGTAGCAGTAGTGACTTGTGTTATACCTTAGTTACAGGACTGTTCTTATCTTGACCAATGGGAGTTGCATTCTTTCAATTCTCCTCCCCATCCCTCTGGGAGCAGGGCGGGGAGGAAGAGGGGGTGTGAGAGAGAGACTGTGTGGTGCTGAATTACCTGCTGGGCTTAAACCACGACAAACATATCTAAAAGTATCAATATTTTTATGGAAATAGTTATTGTTTACATGTTATATCTGTTTAACAAAATGCTTGGGGTCTAGAGATGAAGACAAACCTTCAGTAATCTCTTGGATTAACAGAAAGGGAGAAACATTGTTGGACCATTTTATAGCATAGCAGTGGACATATTTTTAAGTGAGAAGTCTATCTACATATATATAATGGGTAAAAAAAAATATTATTTAGCATATTTTAGTAGATGTTTAACTGAACAATATCTACATACAATATTTTTCAAAGAGGAAATAATCATACTCTTTTTTGTCCTTGCAATAAGCAGTTGCCATAGACAATCATGTTATTAATTCTCATTTTTTGAATTATTTTCATTGCATCTATTGCCTTGTCATCCATGGGGTTTTCTTTAGGAAACTTTAGTATTCATTAAGACCATTGCTTGCTATTGGCAGCATGGAGACTACCAGAATTGTTGAAAATGGCAACTAACAGATCGATGCGTCATCAAATTGGCAGTGATGAAACAGTATCAAAATTCGGGACAGCATTTTTGCTGTTAACAAATTTTCTCTTAAAATTTACAGATTCTGAACTAAAAAGAATGTTCAAGTGAATGGAAGATATAAATCTGGGGTTATTTCTGTTTTGAGAGCTACTTCACCCATTTTTTGCACCTCTGAAATTAGCATTAGAAGAAGCACTAGAAGGTAGAAGAATGTACCAGTGAGGAATAACTGAGGCACTGCTGAACCATGTCTTTTTGTACATTTAAATGATTCTTTTCCTTTTTCCTTTTTTTTTTTTTTTAATTTTTTCGTGACTTTTTTTTCTCTAGTATCCAAGTATTGATATTTCTCTTCATGAACTACATATACAAGTGTACTGCCAGGCTGTAGGAAGGATACAAATTCGAAAGTCTTACAGCAATAGTAAAAATACTAATGTCTACTACATTGTACATACTACACAAAAAAACCCGTTTCAAACACTACACTAGGTATATATAGGTGCTTCTGCTCTAGAAGTTGTTTTATTATTTGTTGTAATATCTTCTCCAGTGGGAGACAAAGTCAAGACTCATGCTCTTCATCTTAACTATAGTTATGTGAAAAACAAAAGTCCTGCAGATATTTTGTGTGCAGTTTGCTGTTTGGTTGTTGTTTTGGGTGCTTTTTGATTTTGGATTTTTTTTTCATTTTTAATTATTATGAAAAATAAAACCAACACAGTAAGTCAAGCCATTCCATTCATAAAGTTTGAGTTATTTTGTTGAAAGAGATAAAGGAATTTGAAAAAAAATTAGAACTGTATTTTTTCATTATACACATTAATTTTAAAATTAGGTAATCATTAAGTTTCTTTTGCAAATAAAGGGATAATGTAAAAGGCTAATGGCTTCTTACAAGTTCCTAGTTGATCATCTGTCATAATTAAAACCTTGCCATTTGAGTGTGGTGGTGAGGATGATTTAGAATTTAAATATTTGCCTACCTAGAGCTTTAACAATAATAAAAAGAAAATTCTTAAAAGTCCTAATAATTTTATTGTATATATCTGATGATAATGTCATGCTATTGTACCATAAGTTGAAAAAGCCATCATCCTTTAAAAATATTAACTGCATAAAATTCCAGCTCCATGAAAATATTAACTGCATAAAATTCCAGCTTCACATTTCATGAAGGCATCCTGTCAGAACTATCTTATTTTCTACTTCTTATATAATTTCTACTTTGTCTAATTTGGAATTAGTAATCAACTGGAAGTCAATGAATGTGGTGTTAAACAGGTGGTGCAGGTGTCAGTACAGGTGGAAGGAAAGACAAAAGGTTGGAAGATTCAAGGCACCTGGAACATCCAGGCACTGACAGCTAGCAGAACTCTCTGAATTTTAGGATTAAGAAAAAAAAAAAAAAAGTTAAAAAGGTGTGAACTTGGCAGTACAGTTGTTAAATTCATATCTTAATTAAGATTTGTATAGTTATATATCTTTTTAAAAAATCATATATTGTTGTCTTCTGTTATCTATGATTTTAATACAGAATTTCTATCCAAAGTTATCTATCCAAAGTTATCTAAGTAATTTTTTTTTTTAATTCTTTCTGTGAACCAGAATATCCTCAGACAGAGAAACAGTAATTCAAAGCAGAAGAACTCACAAAAACATTAATTTCATAGAAAATGCCTGTGGATTTTCAAGATTTATGGCACCAGACAGCCCTACAATGAGGACTGCTACAGAGACATAACAGTTTCAGTTAATAATTCAGCAGCAGGGAACTCACATGTCCTAGGAGTCCTGGCAAAAATAAGCTGTGAAGATGTTCAGCAATCTAACTTCACAGTCTGGTAGTATAATAACCTGTTGACCACAGCTGGGTTGAACTGAGCACCCAGGTGGACTACAGCTAGCTGGTGATGGGAAGGTCTGACTCTCAGACAGATCTGTCAAGGGGAAATCTCAAGTCCTGGGAACCACAAATTTGAGGTTTTCATTATATTTTGCTGGTTATTTGGGGGAACCAGCTTGAGCTTATGATTAATCACTTCCGCCTCTCACTCCTCAGTGTCACAATTATGTTTTCCATATTTCCAGTCTTGCTGAATGATCAATTTATTTTTTTTTCTCTTAGCTTGTTTTTTTTCTACTCAGGACCAAGACGGGTTCAGTCAAGAACAAGCAGAATAGGGTCAGTTTTAGTTATTTGTGATAACTACCCAGTCAAACATAAAAATATCATCCCTGATTGCATTTTATAGAACAATATATATAAAAGCAGGGTGAATCTATCCTGGACTTCCTTGCCTTCCTAGCTTTCCCCCCTTTTATGTCCCTGAAAATAAAAACAAGGAACTAAACCTTTGGCTTTATACAAGTTACAGAGAATGCAGGCATTGCAGTTTAAATGTAAATGGTTTTAAAGTACGTCTTTGCACATTCCTGTTCATAGCTATCCCACTGGAACACATGGAGGTCAGTTCCCATTTATGTCAAGCTCCTGTGGTCACAAAAAGCTGAAAAATAAAACCCAGCATTTATCGGTAACAGGAAAGGCTTTTTTTTTTTTACTTTTATTAAAAAAAAAAAAAAAAAGAAAGAGTGATGTGAGAGTCTTTGTTGGAGGTCTGTGCATTGGATATTTATTCTTGATCTTTAGCTACCTAATGTCCATCTAAATATAATATGTTTGTCAGTCTTCAAAATGTGTTTTATTAAACCTGAAGCTCTCTCTCAAATTAAGCAAATAATAAATACTTTGAAAATTGCTTTCTATAATACTCAGAACAGAAGAAATAATATCCTGTCCTCTACTTATTAAATTGGACTCTCAATTGTGTCAGGAGAGGGACATGATGACAGTAACTCACAGAGAGACCAGCTGACATAAAATTTTGTGTAAGGTAGGGTTTTTTTTTCTTTCTAAGGTTAAAATTACTTTTTAAAAAATTGACAGTAGTTCAAATTACTTTAGCATCAGTGAACAGGTGAGTACATTAGTCATGTAAAGAGGATAATACCTACTCTGCCATTAGTGTGTAGATTTTCTGCATTCTACCTTAGATTTAATATTCAAAACTACCTTGCCTTCATCTTTATTATCAGCCTGTAGATGGTAGCTATTGAACTGTTTGTCATTGTTTCATAAAATCTTTCATTGATTAAAATCACACTGGAAAATTAAAGCTTTTCCTCAACACTGGACAAAAGTATCTTCAGTTCTTGAATGATCCTTTCACTATAGCAGGAGGTTCTATTAAAAAAAAAAATAAAATTCATATTTATGTTTCTTTCAGCCAAAATTTCTTGAAGTATGGCATGCACTATGCAACTGGAAACTTCATCTTCCTGTCAGAGCTCATGCAGTAAAGTCAACTGAACAAGATAATAACATATTTCTTGTAAAGGTGGAAGGTGAATCAGTGCACAGGGGAAGAAGGATGAAAGAAGTTTTCAATCTCAAATCATTTTGTAACAAGCAGTGATGTGTTAGCCAGTCTTAGCTGGCTAACATGATGAGTGCCAGGTCTAAGAATATTGGATATGTAGGTAAAGTTCAATAAGTTGAAACTGAAACACAGAAAAGCTCCCCCATTGACATTAAAACTATGCATTTTTGTACTATAAGGAATGTTTTTATTTTGAGAATGGCAGATGTTTGTTTTAAAAAGTATTACCTGTGGGATAAACTTTAAAATAATTAAAAAAATAAGATGTGTGATCTTCTTTAAATTAGTAAATGAGAAAAATCATTAAATGCATTGGGGAGAGATTTAAAAATATCTTAAATAATAAAAACTCTCACTATAGGCATACTAAATGTTGTATATTTTTGGAAGTAAAGGTTTGTCTTGGAAAGTTAATATGTACATTTTGTAAGCTTTCTGAACAAGTGATTTCCTTAACGTTTCCTGGCTATTGTGTATAAAAATATAGGAAAAATTGCTGTGGTTAAAGTGGAATGGTATAGGAAATTGGATGATCTTGTTGCACTCTGCTGTGAATTTTCTTAAGCAAAAATATACTTACTCATTTTCTCTGGTGACCTCATTACTCAAGGATGTGAGTAGGTCGGTCTCTGAGAATTTATCTTAGATGCCTAGAGTTGATCTTTATTTCTTTTTCCTGTCTGTTAATTTCCACTAAACAGAATTCTCTTCAGAACTTGAGAATCTACTCTCCCTTTACAGATACATCCTTAAACATATTGTCTGGAGTTCACTAGCCTGCTCTTAATTTTCCCCAGTATGACTTTGAATTCATTCAAGGGAACCATTCATTCAGAACACTTTCAAGTTTTAAAACATTCAAAGATAACCCATGCCAGTAGAAGCTCACATAAACTATATGGATAATAAAAAGCACTGTCTTTCAATAAACGGGACAAGCTTAACTTCTGGAAAACTAAATGAGCAAAGTGAAAAATCATAGAATCATAGAACGCTTAGGATTGGAAAGGACCTTGAGATCACCTAGTTCCAACCTTCCCTGCCATGGACAGGGGTGCTCACACCAGCTTATATTTCCCATTAGTCTGTCAAACCTGTCCTTGAACACTGACAGGGATGGAGCATTCACAGCTTCCTTGGGCAACCCATTCCAGTGCCTCACCACCCTCATACGCTACCCTCACACTAAAGAGCTTCTTCCTTATATCTAATCTAAACTTTCTCTGTTTAAGTTTGAACATGCTACCTCTTGTTCTATTGCTACAGTCCCTAATGAAGAGTCCCTCCCCAACATCCCTATAGGCCCCCTTCAGACACTGGAAGGCTGCTATGAGGTCTCCACGCAGCCTTCTCTTCTCCAGGCTGAACAGCCCCAACTTTCTCAGCCTATCTTCATACGGGAGGTGCTCCAGTCCCCTGATCATCCTCGTGGCCCTCCTCTGGACTTGCTCCGATGGTTCCATGCCCTTTTTATGTTGAGGACACCAGAACTGCACACAATACTCCAGTTGAGGTCTCATGAGAGCAGAGTAGAGGGGCAGGATCACCTCTTTTGACCTGCTGGTTACGCTCCTTTTGATGCAGCCCAGGATACAGTTGGCCTTCTGGGCTGCGTGCTCACACTGCCGGCTTATGTTCATTTTCTCATCAGCCAACACCCCCAAGTCCTTCTCCACAGGGCTGCTCTGAATCTTTTCTCCACCTAACCTGTAGCTGTGCCTGGGATTGCCCCAACCCAGGTGTAGGACCTTGCACTTGGCTTGGTTGAGCTTCATGAGGTTGGTATATGCCCACCTCTTGTGTCCATGTCACTCTGGATGGCATTCCTTCCCTCCCGCATAATCAACAGAACCACACAGCTTGGTGTCATTGGCAAACTTGCTGAAGGCGCACTGAATCGCACGGTCTGTGTTGCCAACAAAGATGTTGAACAGGATCAGTCCTAACACCAACCCCTGACGGACACCATGGGTTACCTGTATCCAGTTGGACATTGAGCTGTTGACTGCAACCACAATTGGATGGATGCAGCCATCCAGCCAATTATTTATCCACTGAATGGTCCATCCATCAAATTGATGTCTCTCCAGTATAGAGACAAGGATGTCGTGCAAGATAGTGTAGAATCAACTGGCTAACATTAGATGTCTGCAAAAGGCATTTGTTGTTCTTAAAGAAAAAGGCTGGTATTTAGACACTGAGGAAGTATATAACAAAAGGTGCCAAGATTAATTCCTTCTTCATCTGTCACTGGTAAGTCATAATTTTGTATGTCTATGATTATATTCTCCTCAGTAATTATGCTTTTTGCTATGATGGTAGTGTCTAAGCCTCTCCTTAGTCAGTGATGTTTTTATATTTCTAAGTGTTCAGAGGTTTTGGTGGTTTGGGTGAGGATTTTTGTCTTTTCCTATTTATAGTATAGGGTAAATCATTAGGTGTGGATGGATTTTTAGCAAAGAATGGCCACGTTCCCAAGTCAGCAAGTGCCTACGTGGAGCTCGACATGAATCGAGCATGAAGGAAGATGTGGAAGCAAAAGGAAGCAAAAATAATGGTGCAAACAAGATAAGAAGAAACTGGAATGTGCTAAGATACAAAATAGTGAGCTGTTGGCAAGTTTTAAAGGTTAAGTTCGCATATGCTTATTTGATCAATTGTATATTAGTTGCTGTGTACTACAAGAATATGTATCCAATTATAATACAGCAAGCTATTGTATACATAGCCGATTATAATACAACGAGCTATTGTAACCAGATGCAGACAACAGTATAAAAAGGATAGATGCTTTGTGTTAGATGGCTTTTGTCTGAGAAGGAGTTAATCCAGGGAGTTGGCAAAGCCTTTGAGCTTGGGACTTGGGAAAAAATAGCTAAGGAAGAAGCCTCTGTTTTATGGATGTTTTCAGTAATGGCACCCAACGTGCAGCATGAACCCATGACCCTGAGACTAAGAGTCTCATGCTCTACCAACTGAGCTAGCTGGGCTCACAAGGCTCCATTTTGAGGTGTCTACCTCCAAGGTGTCTACCTCCTGATCCTGGTCCAGACGGATCGAATCCAGCCAACGTCCCTGCGGCACCGAGTTCCACTTTCTTTGGTGTCATGCACTTTAATTTCTTCAATTTCAATATAAAAATATAAGGGGGTGCCCCATTTTGGGTGCCATTCCACAAAGAGACCTCAAATACGGTAGACTCATCAATCTCTGGATAATGTATCTTTGACCATTTCAACATGTTTAAGTCTGTCTCTGTAAAGGTTGCTCCCTTCACCTTAAGAAGAACTGAAAACATCCATAAAATGAAGGCTTCTTCCTTAGCGATTTTTTCCCAAGTCCCAAGCTCAAAGGCTTCGCCAACCCCCTGGATTAATTCCTTCTCCTTACTCCAGAGCAACAATCTTTTTAGCATAGCTTCATCATACTCTATCTCTGTCACAGAGAGGATATGTTGGAAGAGCTTAAGGATGGCCGTTTCTTCTTTGCTTAATCGGTTGCCCATCGTAATCCTCTTCCACACCCGTCGGCTGCTCTCCTTAATCGCACTGCAGTGACTTCCAGGCTCACAAGGCTCCATTCCCAGACGTCTACCTCCAAGGCATCTACCTCCTGATCCTGGTCCAGCCTGATCAAATCCAGCCGATGTCCCTGTGGCACCGCGTTTGGCTTTTGTCTGATCACATTGATCTCTGACTGAGTCCATTTTTTGTGGCAATTAGGGTTTTGGTGTTTTGTTTTTTTTTCTTGTTTCGGGGCTTTTTCTTTTCTGTGAACTAGTTTTACAAAAAATGGTGCTTTCCTACCTGATGTTGCATAGTTCCTTTCATGTCCTGTAATGCAAAGTGAAAGCTGACAGTCATTTTTAAAGCAGCTCATCCAAACTTCCATGAGGGACCCAGACAAGAGGGGACTTTTAGAAAAACAGCAACCGGGAGAAGAGTACATGAAACAATATGGCAGCATAAAACTGTCCACAGTTATGTTTCTTCATAGAAGAACCAATCAGAAAGAAGTAGGGATTGTTTTATGAAGCAAGAGGTTGTGTACACTTTATCCTGTGTGCAGTTATATTTTAGAAAGAAAGTGGGGAGACACAACCTTTGGGTTTCATAAGTAATTAAAATAAGTTATATTGCCTTCCTATTTTTGGACCTGTTGTCCTGGGTTTACCAGGAGCCGTTTTGCTCCTTCTTAGTAACTGGTGCAAGCTCTGTGTTTTGACTTCCAGCCTGGGCAGAGAGCTGATAACACCGATTGTTTTTAATTGTTGCTAAGTAGTGTTTATTCTGGCCAAGGACTCTGTGAGTCTCATGCTCTGCTGGGGACGAGGGAGGCCGGGAGGAAGCAGAAACAGGACACCTGACCCAAACTAGCCAAAGAGGTATTCCATACCACAGCACGTCATGCCCGGAGAGGGAACTGGGAGTTACCCGGAAGGAGCAGGCTCTCTTCAGGGGGGTCGAACTCGTTCGGTGGTGGTATCGTATTCTCTTGTTATTTTCTCTTATCAATATTATCATTGGTGGTAGCAGCGGTGATTTGTGTTATACCTTAGTTACTGGGCTGTTCTTATCTCAACCCGTGGGAGTTACATTCTCCTGATTTTCCTCCCCATCCCTCCGGGAGTGGGGAGGGTTGGGGGGGGTGGGGTGAGTGGACGACCTGTGTGGATCGGTTTAAACTACGACACCTGTGTAGAGAAAATTACATTTGTGTGCGTTTGGTGAAAGCTAATGGTTCATCTTCTGAGTGGAAAACAGAAAGTATACTGCAATGTTGAGGAAGCAGTACTTTTTTCTTTCATAAGTTCTCCCTGTCTTTGTGATGTGTTTTAAAAACAGAGTTTTAGACATCTGTGGAAGTCTGCAGGTGGTAAGGTTTCAAAGAGTTTCTGTGGGTACGTTACTGTACTCTTATACAAATGTTAGAAACCAAATATGAAAAATGACCATTTTTCTCTGCCTTGTTTTTGGAGGTCTAAGATGAAGGGGAAGAGAAGGTGGCATGGGGAAGAAATTAAAGGAAGGAATATGGTTGTTCATGAATTTGATAATGTGGAAGGAATTCTAGCTACACATAATGCTGTGATAGAAAAACGCCATAAACAACAAATTATTTTCTTATCTAAAATAAACCTTTTGGAAGCAATTCTTATATCATTATGATATTTCTGTCTATCTTTGCCTAAATAGTTTATATTTAATTCTTTCCATCTATTCAGTGTCAAGTCTTATTTCATGTTCAAGACTCTCAAATGTTCTATTGCCTTCTCTAGATTATTTGAATGTTTTTATCATTAAAGAGGCTTATCTGAAGACATAACATTCTAGAAATGTTTTAGGAATATCTACAATGATAAAATTGCCAGTTCTTTCTTCCATACATGGATAATCTGGTTTAATACTTCGACTTGTAAGTACTTAGCATTAAAGCAAAAAATGTCAGACCCCTTTTTCATATTTCATAATCACTGTGCAACACATAGTTCAGTCCACAGTTCAGAAGGTATCCACACTATCTGAGCTTTTGTCATTAATTTAGGTAGGAAAAAGTCTAGGAGCAGTATAGCTTAGTGCTGAGACAGCAAAAGGTCAAAAGCAACTGCTCTATTCTGTAAGAAACCTTGAAAGTTGTTGTTATTCAAATACTGAGAAAAATTCAAAGCTAAAGCTAATGAGTCAAAAAGTTTGTATTGCACTAGAGAAATCCACCAAGCTTCAGTGTGCAGAGGACTCAAGTTGGTGACATGTGAAAGGCCTGTTCGTCCTCAGTCCACCTAATGCTGAAGAGAAGCTTGAATTCCTCTCTGCCGCATCTCAGCTGAGAATCCTAACCACTAAGGAAATTAATGTTACTGCAGGGACAGGGTTTTTTTGCGTTTCCCTTTGACTGAAGAGCTTGGATATGAGTGAGAAATTTTGGTGTCAGAAACGTGGCATTTTTAATAAAATGATCTGTTCAAAGTTCTCGAGAAATATTTTTTCTTGCACAGCACCTCGTTTATTTTATTTTTAAATATTATACCTGAGTAGTGGACCAACTTAATAATGATAATTACACAATCCAATATTAGAATTAGAAATACTTTCCCATTTCAATGTTACTGTTCTTTTCAGGTTTTTATTTCCTCTTGCAAGGGAGTGCATGACTAGTCCTTTAGATGATATGTTTTTTTGTCCTCTCTTGGATCAGTGGCTTTACCATGGGATTTCATTTTAAAGACAACTCACAGGTCTACTACTGCTAACAATAAGATGACCTGGTAATATTCAGAGTTCAAAGTTTAATTGCAATAGATCAATCATTGCAAAGTTCAAAGAGCATTATTAAGCAAGCTGTATATTCTAGGTCTTGAGGCAATATAGGATTAATTGTCAGGAAAACAGTGGAAAAGGAAAGCACTTTAATCTTCTTATCCTCAGTGTGACATACATCAAGTTTCCAAATATGCAACATGATATTATAGCTGCAGCAAGAGGGTCCAATTTAGACAAGGAGAAGGTACAAAGTGACCTGGTGGAACTTTCATGTTTTTATTTTGAAGTTTCTAAAGCCAATAATATTTAAAGGTGCAGTACCCAAGTATTGTTCCATATTTTGGCTGCAATCTCTGAAGATATTTACTGATACTAATTATTTCCTTTTTCTCATGCTCACATAATTATTTCAGAATATTAGTACTCTTTCAAAGTTCATAATAATGTATACATTATAATGAATTAAAGTTGAATTGATCTGTGTCAGAAATGAAACTGCTGTATTTTTGAATTAATCACGTCTCCCACACCTATGAATCTTCTGAATATTTTTGTCTAAGCAAAACTTTTGAGTATAATGTACCTATGCATCGAGCAAAGCTAGCCTCAATTAGTAAAATAGATGAAAGCATAAAGAGAGAAAATTTGAGGAAAAAATGTGGTGATATTTTAATCACGTTTTCTCTTGTTTACTTTTGCTTTGTTTAGTTTTCTTCGTGACACCTGGTATTATCCATTGTGCATTGACAAGCATTATGGTTTTCTAAGGTAAAATGTCTGAATGCCGTCCCCACAAACTGAAAATGTCAGATTCATGGGTAAAAATAAAATTATACACAGTTGTTTGTACCTCTCATGCAATCACATACAGAAGTATGAGTATTTTTCCAGTCTACTAAGAAAATTTTAGTTGCTCTACTATGTTGACTTTGTCACCTTTATGTCTAGTATGCTACTTTTAAAGAATAATGGAGAAAGTCTAGAAGAAAGTAATATGAATGATCAGTGATACAGAACAACTCATATCTGAGGTATACTTGAAAAAAACAGGTTTTATTATTTCAAAGAAAAGATGAGCAGAGGTATGACTTAATCATCACTGGAATTCAGTTGTGAGACTGCATTAATATTGGAACATATTTTGTAGAAACAAATTGGGCACTGTAGTGAATCCAAAACTCAGTGAAAGGAAGCTGGGGTAGGCAAAATGTAAACCAAAAATCCTACTCTTAATATTGAATATGTTACTTCATGTTCATGGGCATATAATTCTGTGGTCTTTTGCTAGTTTAGGTTTCTTAAGTGAAAACCTGTGTAATCACTGTATGAACACCTTTAGTCATAGAATACAATATTTCTAGCTTGCACCTAATCTAAGATAGGTTATTGTTACAGAAGTTATCAGACAGCTTGTTGTGCTAGCGTAGATTTAGTTAGTCTTGCCCCATACATTGTGTCAACCATAAAAGAAGCAGCTACATATTACAGAAACTTTAAACAGTTATTGATTATGAATGAGCCCCTGGAGACATAAAAGGCTGTAAAAGACATTTGCACATGATCTTTATTATCATTTAAACAGTAAATATACATATTTCACAGCACATTGCACTTGAATTATTAAAACTCTTGTATCAACTTGTCTAAGTAAGAGTCAATAGTTAGTTTTTCTCTGCAAATACAGCTTCAGCTATTTATACTGTACATTTCATCCATATAGCGTGAAATACCGTTTGAATTAACTTCCCACATCACAAAATAAAACAAACAAACAAACAGCCTTAGAGTATGAGGAAATACATTTTCCTTACTGATTGTAGTAACTTTATAATACCAAATGGAACTTAAACGATGATATCTTTTTATTAACTAATAATAATGTTTTAAGAGCCCAAACAGAGGCTGTGAAAATATTCTTTTGACAGTATTTTTTAAGCCTAAACTATGCATTCATTTCTGAGAATTAATGTACTTAAGTAAGAAATCTTTTCCAGCTGAGTACTCTTTTTAAGCTTGTTTAGGCAGAACATGTTTGCAATAAAGTTAGAACCTCTCTTCTCTCCAGCAATTAGATTTGCAACGGTAAAGTTAATGTAAACCTAAGTTTAAACTAATGGTGTGTCTGTAGAAAGTATTTTAAATGGCATTATACACTGTGTCTGTTGTTTGAAAGTGGTTATTTGAATTATGGCTCATTTCTGCAGCATAGAGGCTTGTAAAAAAGCAAAAGAAGACTTAAACTCAAACTTGTTTTTGTTTTTTGACTCTGATCTAATAATTAATTAGAGTAGTTTGAAGTTTCAGTAAGGCACACAGAGACCATTTTAGAGGGTGTTTTAAATGCTGTAATTAAATTGTAGGAGCAATATTCTCAAAAAAATAAAAATCTTAATGGAAAAAAATTCTTGCTATACCTATTTGGCCAACTGCCTTCTTGTTTTACCTCCCATTTCACAGCTCTGACATGTAACAGTGCATATTTTAACATAAAATAGCAAGTCTGAAATTCTGACATGCTGTATATTTATTCTTGTGTGAAGTAAAACTCTTTTTTTTAAATAGTACAGATGATTATATCTATTTTTTTCAAATTAAGTGTTTCTTTTAAAGTGTAAGGTTTATTTTCACACTTCTGATTGCCAGAGAAGCAGGAAACAGAGAGCTGTACATCAGACATTTAAATCCAGACATTATGCAATCATGATAACAAGGATTAATAAAGATTAATTTAGCTCCCACTTAAAAGCCCTGGTGTTTCAGAAGTACAACTGTCTAGCTTGTAAGAGGGAAATAATTATAATTTCCCTTTCAAATGTGCCTTTGTTGTACAGCAGAGAGTTGTCCATGGTTTCAAGATTATGTGTGTCAAAGTATTCTCTAGCAAGTTACACTTAAGTTGTGGCTGTTCAAATCAAATGAAAGTTTAAAAAAATCAAATACCCTGAATAACTTGTTGGTATTTCTTAGGCACATGGAACAGATTTTATTTAACTGCAATGGAAAAAACGTAATTTTTCTTCATTGCTCAAAACTATAAATGATGCAGACAGAATTTCCAAGGATCTTAATTCTAACAGTTTGGTCCTTTTCAAGAAGATAGCTATTAATTATATAATAATTATGATCTATTACAACCACTCTGAAAAATGGGATTTCTGTATTACTGGGTACTCTATGAGAATGTAACAGGTGGCCATAGCAATAAAATGTTATGGGACCTGTGTATGCTCATAAGCAGGAGACCAAACTTTAAACCTAATGTGTTCTGCATTATATCTTTCAAAATCATTCCTTTGGATTAAATGCTGTTACATATTTTCCATTAAAAAAAAAAAAAATTACTGTAGGATTTGCTATTTACTTTCTCACCACAAGGACAGTAGCAAAGCTTTTTATTTAAAGCAGTTTTGCAGGGACAATCTTATTTCTTTTAAGAACAAGAATAAACAAGTGATCCCACCAACTTCTTGGATGTGAGGTTGACAATGTAAATGTTTACAAATTATCTGTAATTGACTCCCAGCTATTAACGCGAGACTGATTTGCAGTTGTTTCCCAAATAAGAGTTGGGAATTCTAACTGAAAAAAATGAAATATAAGTTTATATCTTCACAGAAAGAGATGTGAAATACTTTCTGTAAGTCTAGTCCTACAAGAGATTTATTTTCAGGTTTTTCTAAATTGGAAAATGAGTGCCATTCTGTGTTGTCTAGCTCCATCCCAGTAGACAGCAGAGCACATTAAGCATTTCAGAATGACCTCCCAACACCAAATATCATTGACTTGCCGCAAAATGTTTTTGAAAAAACGGATAGACAGGTAGGTAATATTGAAAGAAAGAGTGGTATAGAAAATCCTGAAGTAGGCTGGCTAGCTACATAACAGGGTGGAACGATAAATAAGAGCCACAAGAACAACCTCCATGCCTTGCACAGTATGGTTTTATTTTTCAAAAATAAAGATGTGTCTTTCGTCAGAGCACGTTTCACTGGTAAGTAACTTTTGTGGTTATGAAGGAGATGCAAAAAGTGTCTGACAGAGGATACCAGAGCACTGCTCGTATAAGCCCTAGCACTTCAGCCCGTGACAACAACAATGGGAAAGAGTTTGGGGGGACAACAGTTAATGAAAAGTGATACTGGACTCTCCTGCATTTTGACCACTGTGTTGCTCTACTCCAAGGAACTGAGAAAGGATGAATTGTCTGACTTTGAACTGATTCACATTATGTAACATCAAATTCTGCAAATTACAGTCACACACTCTTAGGCTAGTGATACCAAAACATTATTTTCCTGAATTTCTACTGTTTACAGGGAAATAGTTATGTATTTATTTGTATGTTAATAGAGTTTCATCCACAACAGCTAACCTTTTTGTCATCTTTTTTTTTCCCTTTCTAAACAGTGACATAAAATGATGCTATTTTTGTTCAGTGTTTGAGATAAAAAAAGAAACTAATATCTTTAACAAGGAAGCAAAAAGAAATGAAAATAAAAAGAAAAAGAAAAAAAGGATCAGGAATACAAAACCAAAGTATCAATAAGTAAATTTTAAAAAGAGAACAAACCAAAACCCTACTCCACAAAAGAAAAATGTCTATCAATAGTACAGAGTTAGAGACAGGAGGAGAAAACTTGTGATACAGAGCTGAAGTTGGGATATAATAATAATGATGCAAAAGAACAGAAGTAAAAAAAAAAAAACCAAAACAAACAAACAAACAGAAATTCGCTTCTGTATCAGAAAGAGTCAAATCTGCATTTCTAAAACCTGCATTTTAGAAAAAATTCACAGTCTGACCCTAAATCTGATTCAGGAAGTTGAACTTTCTGCTGTCTGCAGGACCAGGTGATGGATCTTGCTAAGGTACACCTAAGGTTGAAATGAATATAACTGCAGGGAGAATGCTACTGAACTATATTTTTAGTGGAATAACCAGCACTGAAAGAGGAAAAGTGTGAGTATACCCAACTGTAGAAATGGAAGTCCAGGAGACTTCCTTGGGGCACAGAAATGCATAGATTTTAAAGTTTAAAAACCAGACCAGGTTAGAGCTATGAGAACAGTTTGGGGATGTTTATTAGTATGCAAGAATTTTTATTTTTTTTTAATTTTTTTTTAATTTTTTATTTTTCAGAGTAGACTCAATCTGTGTTCCAAGGAAAGAACTTCCTGGAATGAAGGCTGATATGAAGAACCTGACACTAAGGTATGGTAGGAAGCAGGGCAGACAAGCACTGGTAAAGGTTTTTGAATATTCTGACTTGTCCATAAAGGGTAGATTATGCTATGGCTCTGGATTATATCAGTTAACAAAATGTGTTGAAATTAAACAGTCCACAGTGCAAAGACTACTAACAAGATTTTTTGTTATTAGCTTAAGAAGAAGAAATTGTATATGCTAGTTAACACAGAATGACTATGTTATACAGCTAAAAAATAATGTGATTCCAAAATATATGATCTGAGTGGGGTCTAGTAACAGTAAAAACTACTAGCGATATTAAAACCCTGATATTCCAAGAGTCAGAGACCTGAGGAAGAACTACCGCTGTCTTTGTCCTTAAATGAGCAAACTAAAAAAATATCTATTTCTGGAGCTAATTTGTATGAAAACAAAAAACTAATCTAAGGTACTTTTGATGCATATAACAAGATTAATATGAGACCTGAAAACAGATGTGTTGCTGCACCTGTGGATCCCCATCTGAGTCTTTTCTCTTACTCCATTTTTCCTGTTGAACAATTGTCAGTGAATTCCTGGATTAGGTTCCAAACAATATACCTATGAAATTTTCTTGTTCTTCTCCCACCTATCTTACCTTTACCTTCAATAGTCTCCCAATTGTACTAGCAGTTTAAAAAGTCTGAACTAATTATAATACAGAGGGAAATATATTTATGTAACATACTATCTGTGATGACAGAGAATATAGATGTGATTAAGTCAGACAGGAGTCTTCTATGCCTTACAGAATATCACATAGTACTCATATATTCTATTATTTGTTTAATACTGTGTCTGCAGTTTTGTCTAAGTACCTGGGATGTTCACTGGCTAAGTATTAGATATTACTATATTTAGTACAAATATGGAGCAAAATGTGTTATCTTTATAGTAAATTGCAAGTACTGGGAATGTGTCAAATTCAAGATAGAAAAACAATAAAAAAAATTGAGTCTGAACTAGTAAAAACACTTTGGGGTTATTTCTGTTCCTGTACTGTAAACAGACTTTTTCCATCTGTATAATCTGAAAACCTGATTAATTTAGCTGAGTTCAAAGAATTTTAATGTTTCATTTTTCTGTTTAATTTATATGCTAATATGAAGTCACATTAACTTGCACGTGTGTGTATATATATAAACACATACACACAAACACATATACACACATGGATAAATCTAATATTTCATTTAAATGAAGCATGTTCTGTTATCTAGTCCTTTTCCTGCCTGACTACCATCTATTGCTGGTTCCTGTATCCTATCTGACAGCCCCACATGAATGCTCCAGAGGGACATGTTAAATGTCACTAAACGTGTGTGGCCAGTTACATTAAGTGTACTGTCAATGTCTTCAGTTAAATGAACTTTTGTTTTTAACTTTGGTATCACCTCTAGCCTCACTTTTATTTAACAAAAAACATCTTTTCAAAAATATACATATTATTGTTGTTGAGTTATTTTAAATTATTTTATGTTTTATTTCATGGTCAACATGCTTTTAATTCCTGGGTCATAAGTAGCTGGGTGATAAGCATCTCCTGTGGAGAAGGACTTGGGGGTGCTGGTCAATGAGAAAATGAACATGAGCCAGCAGTGTAGGCTTGCAGCCCAGAAAGACAGCCATATCCTGGGCTGCATCAAAAGGAGCATGACCAGCAGGTCAAAGGAGGTGATCCTGCCCCTCTACTCTGCTCTCATGAGACCTCACCTGGAGCATTGTGTGCAGTTCTGGTGTCCTCAACATAAAAACGACATGGAACTGTTGGAACAAGTCCAGAGGAGGGCCACGAGGATGATCAGGGGACTGGAGCACCTCCCATATGAAGATAGGCTGAGAAAGTTGGGGCTGTTCAGCCTGGAGAAGAGAAGGCTGCATGGAGACCTCATAGCAGCCTTCCAGTATTTGAAGGGGGCCTATAGGGATGCTGGGGAGGGACTCTTCACTAGGGACTGTAGTGACAGGACAATGGGTAATGGGTTAAAACTTAAACAGGGAAGCTTAGATTGGATATAAGGAGGAAGGTCTTTCTTGTTAGGGTGGTGAGGCACTGGAATGGGTTGCCCAGGGAGGTTGTGAATGCTCCATCCCTGGCAGTGTTCAAGGCCAGGTTGGACGAAGCCTTGTGTGAGATGGTTTAGTGTGAGGTGTCCCTGTCCATGGCAGGGGGGTTGGAACTAGATGATCTTAAGGTCCTTTCCAACCCTAACTTTTCTATGATTCTATTATTCTATTTGGTTCTATATTTGGATGTGTGTAGAACTCCATTTCTGCAGACTAATAACAAGTAATGTCAGCATGGGAGTTAATCCCTTTCCCCATGCTTGCAATAGTAGGATAGCAGAGGCCATGACTGATAATGTCTTATGTAACTTGACATTGTCTGTAGCATAAGTAACTAAAAGGAGTATACTCAAAATTGTGCCTCTTGACAAGTATCAAGACAGTTAAAAGACCTGGAGTGCTGTTAGTGTCATTATTTTCACTACTGATAATTGTTTCCCTAGTTTCTACTTCAATGTGACCTCATAGATAGACCATTTTCAAAATCCTTTTTACAATGGTTGATGGATACTTCAGTACTCTTGCTTTTCACTAAAGTTGTGAGCTCTTGTACATGAATCTTGATATTATGATCATGTAATTCTAACATTTACTGTAGCTAATAAAAAAAGCTCTACTGAATTTCTAGAGACCAAGCTTGTATGGCAAAAGGGCAAAACAGGCTTTCATTGCATCTTTTCTCCCATAGACTCAGAAGCATCAGCCTACAAGAGACAAACTTATTCCTCAAAGCTACCTATCTACAGTTTAGAATAGACCCTAAAATATACTCTGCCCATATGGTTTGAAATTGCACATTTTTTAAAAGAAAAACAATCTTTCTCCTCATTTTTAACAAATGTTTCAAATCCCACATTTTGGCAAATCATAACATTGTCTATAATGTAACCAACATTATCATGCTTCTGTGACCGGTTGCCTGGTCTTGACATGAGAGAACAGGGAACTGTGGGTAGAATGACACTTTGGGAAGTTCAGCATAGGCTGAACAGCCATCTAGAATGTCCCTTAGTTCCTACATGATGTTTAGTCTGATTTCTCTCAATTTTCATCCACATGGTTTGTTGTATTTGATAGTCTCTCCTGAATTCCCAAACTTTGGGAAGTAACTGTGAGTAGATATTTTTTAGACCAGGGAGTGGCCTGTGGGCTCATCTGTTAGAAAAAAAAAAAAAATCTGTTAGAAAAAAAAAATAAAATTACTCTAAATGAAGAGTTCTACACTAGTTACAAGTGATACACTTTTTAAGTCACATTTTAACTTGACAATCATCATAACTAAGAACTAGTTATGATGATAATAATTAGCATTGCAATTCCCCAGAATGCAAAAAAGCTCATCTAAGTGGGCTGTTTAATAGTCATTTTAACAGCAACAATTGGCATGTTACATATTTAAACACAAAGTTTTGGAGGAACCTCTGATTATAAAGGTAGCTCAGTAATCATTAATTAGGAAGTGAATACTGGGTTACACATTATTTTTCGGGTAATCACCATCCAGAAATGATGTGTTTTTTATTATTGTTTTTTTTTTTATAGCACTTTAAAGGAGGTCGATGTTTTGCAGTAGCTATGAAAACAAACTCACTGTACTGAAGATCTGGCAATTAAGTAGATAAAATAAGGATAGAGGAGAATGGAAATCGACTGAAAACAATTGAGCACACATATATGGAATTAAAGATATTTATGCACAGACACCTACAAAAAGTTTTATTGCATCATATCAAGATTACTTTCAACGTCTGTCTGTCTGTATGTTGGGTGTCATTTCCTCTAGTTTGTGTTCTTCCTTTCTTGCTTTTAATTTTCCTTTAAGAATTCAGTTTTCTAAAGCTATGAAATAAAATAAAATCTAAACAAAACCAAACATGATTTCATTTTTATTGAAGACAAGGGGCAGAGAAATTTCATCACTTTATTGCCAGTTGGTAAAAGAATTGTGTATCTTACACAATGTCATTCATAGACATATCTTAGGTGCTAAAGGAAGCTAAACCAAACCTCCAGATATTTTAGATGGAAAAAAATGATGGAAAAAATAATCAAACTTCATGCATATTCCCTACTCAGTGAGGAAAGTGTGTTTTTAATTTTAGAATATTAAGGACAAAAGCTCTTCTGTGGTAATGTTTTAGTTATCAGAAGGCATAGTCAATTATTTTTCTTCAGTAAGCTTATACTATCAAGTATAAAAGGGTGTGAATCAAAACACTAGCTTTAATACCTTGAACTCTAGGGTGTACAAAATCTGATTTTTGCAGCTTGATTGCACCTCTATAACTAATGTAACAAAGCTACCTGCAGAGTTTCTTAAATTTTGGAATGTATTTTATTTTCTTTTTTCCTTTTCTTTCTGATTTTCTGTAGGCCATTTTTCTCTCTTTTGATCTGTGATGTATTTGCTCAGGTGTTTCCCATTTTTATGGCAGTGTCAATTAACTCCCTTAAATTTGCCCCTGTTAGTCTCAAAATGTCTTGATGTTCTCTTTGAAGCCTACCCCTCCACTATCCACCATTTTCAGCATCAAATACTGCTGCCAATAAGCCCTACCCTGCTAGTAGATGTGTGTTTAGATTAAAGAAATGAAATCATTAAATGAACCTAGAAACCAGCACCAGCACAGTCTAGGTATTCTAGACAAGAGTCAGAAAAAACTCAGATCCACACTTACTCTCCCAGCACTCATAAGTGTTTGGGTACAGAATTCAGCCTTCCGTGCGGTAATTAAAGACAGTGTTAGGAACATTTAACATTACTTTCCTTGTATGTTTTTGAGTGAAGAAAGGGGAAAAGAAGTAAAAAAAAAGAAAAAAAAAAGGATATTTTAGTCTCAAAAACTTTAAAAATCCCATATCCAATCTGTGCGAATGAAAACAGTAGAAAAAAAGCAGTCATCTTACACAAATAATTCCTATGAAAAAATATCAGAGAAATATCACTCATTTAGGGTTGGCTTGGTTATTTTTTTAACCAATCCATAGGAGCTCAGAGTCTGAGAACTGGCATAAAAGTGAGTTCATCTGTGTCTGGTCTTTGTCCTCATGAAATGACAGATGCTTTACTATCTAGTAAGTTTTACAGATTTCTCTTTTGCCTTCATTTCTCTAACATGTCTTTTTCGTTTCTGACAGACCCTGATTGTGAACTAGAAACAAACACTGAATTATAGATGATTGATTATGGGATATTACTCATGTGAAACATGACATTTAAATGAGATCTTCACATAATTTCTAACAAAAAAAAATGAAATCCTTTCCTGTCCTACTTAATATTAGGAAGCTGAAACAGATACAGAGATTGCATGGACCAATATTATATTTCTTAAGACATAAAGAGTATGATGTCTTATTAAAACTCTCTATAGCACACAGCTGTATAGTAAAACATGGCACATATAAAGTGGCACACTTAAGATTTTATTACTGAGGGAAACAGAAGTCATGTTGTTAAAGAGGGAAATTCAGAACAAAGCTCCTCTGTTTTAATTTTTATTGCTCTCTAACATATTTGTTGCGTGATCATAGCTAAATCACTCATGGTAAAAATTAAGTAGGTCCTGTAGATTCTCACTACCAGAAGTTTGCTTCATATCACCCTCCTGCTCCTTGCTTCCAACCACAAGCTATTGCTGCACACCTTGAGCCAACTGACACTGCCATCAGCTGATTCAACTTCTTAGTCTTGGAGAACACTCAGCCTAAGAAGTTGTTGTACAGGCTTGAAGAAGATACCAGTGGAAGCACATGGAATACAGTGAAAGGCAAGGAATAAGGACATGAGAAAGGAGCAGAAAGGAAAAATGATCTCCCTCTTTCTTAAGCTTTTAGCAGTTAAGGTTTTGCCATCGTTATGTTGCTTCATTCTTAGGGTAGATTTTTGAAGTTGTTCATCCACCAATGACTTTGAGCTAGAGCATTTACAGCATTCCAAAGTACTAAAGGGATGACAAATCTACTGTTTTTTTCAATACTAATGGTCTAAGATTAATGATTAAATTAATAGAATAGGAACAAGAAGCTTAAGGAAGAAATTCTTTTGTGTGAGGGTGGTGAGGCACTGGAATGAGTTGCCCAGGGAAGGTGTGAATGCTCCATCCCTGGCAGTGTTCAAGGACAGGTTGGACAGAGTCTTGGGTGGCATGGTTTAGTGTGAGGTGTCCCTGCCCATGGCATTGGAGTTGGAACTAGATGATCTTAAGGTCCTTTCTAACCCTAACTATTCTATGATTCTAAGTTAGTCATATTGGGTAATATACTGGAGTATGATTCCTGTTTCCAGAATTGTTTCTGATTCCTCACCCAACAGCTAATTTTAGTACAGAGCTTGACCAAGGAGTATTCACTATATTCTGTAAAGGAAATAGTGGAATTCTGAAAATCATCCCCACCTCATGGGCGTTAAGCCCTGAATGAATGTGGAGTTGTTGGCATTTGAGTCATTAATTCATTTTTGCATTGTCATAGTATGCTCCCGGTTTTTCCCCAGTCTCATTACAAAATACTTGTAATATACAAATATTCCTTGCATTTATTCTTACTATTTACAGTCATTATTACAGATTAGACATGTGTCTTTATTAAAGAATCTATATCTGTATATATCTATATGCCAAGTTATTCTATGTCGTTAAATTGAGAAACTTCAGCCACTGCTACAAGTGGATCACCTAACTATGCCAGAAAATGCACATGAACTATATTATTTATCTTCTTGAAACACAAAATAGAATTCTGGACTTGCTTGCTCATTTGTTTACTGTTTGATATGTCTAAATATAGCAAATAAGCAGTCTGTGCCTGACATTTTATGTAATTTTTCTCAGCTGCATATTTCATTTTATATTGCAAGTAAAGATACTTGTTAGATTTTTTTTTTTTAGAGAAGAAACTTCTGAGTGCACTGCCGATTGTTGTCTCCCCTCCTTCTCTTTCCCCTGTATTAAACCTGGTGTGATTTCCCTTCCTTTCCTTTCCTTTCCCACAATAAGACAAAACCCATAAATTTTAATTTTTGTCTTTTTTGAAAGGAGCATGATGATGTCTCTAATTTAAAACTTCCTGTTATGTAGTGTCATAAAAATGAGAAAAAGCATGTAGCTAATGGACAACTAAACCAAGCAATTTTGAGAATTTAAATATCCATACATGTCTGTTCATAAGACAATATAATAATTACAAACCCTACATCCTCATGTTGTGTCATCTCTATGTAGGCTGACTGAAATAAATGTTATATGTAATGTCCTCAGGTATATGCAGTTACTGTTCACCTCTCAGTCTTCCTTTCAGACTTCAATTACCTTTATTAGACTGTGTAATTCAGAGCACAGCAAGGAAAGTGCATAGCCACTGCATTCTCAACAGGTAGAAAATGAGTGTCTCAAGCTGTCTCTTGCATCCTTCCAGATTTCTGTCCTTACTAATTATCTTTCAGAGGACATTTGATGGTTGCCAAAATAAGAAATTTACTTCATACAGGAATGTGACTTCTGAGATATAACCAACGAATGATAAATGGCAAAAAAAGAGTAACTTTTCTTGCATATGACTAATCTTATTTAAAATTCCAAAGTACCTGTTGGATCTCAGAAGTTTGCAAGTACTTATCTTAATGTATATTATCATATTTTCTTAAGGAGAATCATGTGATACTTTCAAATGCTGCATGTACCCCTTTCTGACTATTTAGTTTATCATGTAGTGTAGTTCAGATATCAGAGAGTCTCTGTGTATATACAGAGTATGTGTATAATTATTAAAGAGTTGGAATTAAAAAGCACTGAAAAAAATCTCAATGCATTTAGACCAGGTGTGTAAATTACTTTTCTATTAAAACAATGAAGAAAAGTTTGCATACATCTATAGAGGGGCAGAATCATCTCTCTCAACCTGCTGACCACAATTCTTTTGACGCAGCCCAGGATAGGATTGGCTTTCTAGGCTGTGAGTGCATATTGCTGGGTGATGTCTAGTTTTTCATCCACCAGTATTCCCAAGTCCCTCTCTGCAGGGCTGCTCTCAATCCTTTCATCCCCAGTCTGTATTGATACCAGGAGTTGCCCTCACCCTGGTGCAGAACCCTGCACTTTACTGCCTTGAATTTCATGAGGTTTACATGGGCCCACTTCTCAAACTTGTTAAAGTCCCTCTGGATGGCATCCTGTCCCTCAGCTTGGTGTTGTCTGCAAACTTTCTGACAGTGCACCGAGTCCCACTGAGTATGTCACTGAGGAAGATATTGAACAGTACTAGCGCCCGCACAAACCTCCGAGGGACGTTGTCACCAAGCTCTATCTGGACATTGAGGCCACAACTACCCTCTGGATGCAACAATCCAGCCAATCCCTCATCTACCAAACAGTCCACCTGTGAAATCCTTATCTTCAATTTAAAGAGAATCAAGACAACATAAGCATTGAAGTAAGTTTTTTGCTTCCAATTAGAGATCATTGTTATAGTATGCTTTGTTGATATTTATTAAAGCTTGACTCAGCCAACTTTGAGAGGTTATTTAAAAGATGATTCAAAATTAATTTTGTAATCTACTGTGAAAAATATAATGTGAGATTTAAATTAAAAGAGGCAATGTTAAAATTCAATTTCAAGAAATAAATCTATAAACAGGTAAATCATATAACATTGTGTCCAAAGACAAATCCAAAGCTTAGTCAAAATGTTATAAGCATACTCTGCATACTATGCTTAGAATATAGTATAACTAGAAAAATTATACTAAAATAGGCTGGTTTGGATTAAGGCTGAGTACCTCCATAAGTATAACATAATATTATATATACTCCCTTTCAAGAAATACAGATAAGTTGTCAGACCTGATACAGAATTCCAACTAAAGAAATGTTATTTTCTTCTTCATAAAATAGGCCAGGTAAGAACAAACCTGGAAAACAGACTCTGTACAAAAAAATACATTGGAGAACAAAATTATATGTTTAGAGTCAAGAGACTGAAAAAAAAAATATTTTACTAGAACTATTTTTCAATTTTACCTTAAAATAAGTAATGCTGTTGTGTAATTTTTATTGCATTTCTTTTCACTTTTTTGAACTTCAGTTTCCAAAGGTAAATGGTATGCATTAAATGGGGATATGCTATTCTACCCTAGTAACAGTGACAGAATTATAAATAATATATTTCATTTTGATGTACAGTTTTAACGTACATCTCTTTCTGACAAGGATAAGGTCACCTGTCATAAAATTGTATTTGCTGTCCAAAAATGATACCTAACTATTGAAAACAGTGAAACAGTTTGAAACTTAAGATATGTTATAGAGCTTTTCTTCAGTAGAGCCGCTGACCTTTTCTTCAGAGGTAATACAGATACCATCACATATGTGTTTGCTATTTTTCTCAAAATATGTGCAATATTTCTATTTGCAAAGCAAAGATAGAGACTTTTGGCAAGTTGATTTTATATATATATGAATATATATATATTAATATCTTTTTAATATCTTTTTACTTTTTTTAACTTGGATTTTATCTTTATCTGTAGTGTACAGTTAGAATAAGCATTTCTCGTCATGGCACAATTTTTTCCTTGTCCTTTGCAGATCAAGAGGTTTATTACCTCAAAGAGATTGCCAAAAACCTCAAATTGATATTGAAATTTCAGGAAAACTCCACATATGCAGGGTTTTTTTCAATTGTGTTTCTGTTGTTGCTGTTTGGGGTTTATTTTATTTTATCTTATCTTCCTTTATTTATTTAATTTGTTTATTTATTTATTTTTTTATTTTATTTTATTGTGTTTTGGTTTTGGTTGCATGGGCTTTTTTTCTTAAATTGAACAGAGCAGGCATGATAAGGGTAAAGAAGTTGATGTCATCTACCTGGACTTGTGCAAAGCGTTCGACACTGTCCCACACGACAACCTTCTCTCTAAATTGGAGAGATATCAATTTGATGGATGGACCACTCGGTGGATAAAGAACTGGCTGGACGGCTGCACACAAAGAGCTGTGGTCAATGGCTTGATGTCTGGGTGGAGACCGGTAACGAGTGGTGTCCCTCAGGGATCGGTGTTGGGACCGGTCTTGTTTATCATCTTCATCACTGACATGGACAGTGGGATTGAATGCGACCTCAGCAAGTTTGCCGATGACACCAAGCTGTGTGGTTTGGTTGATATGCTGGAGGGAAGGGATGCCATCCAGAGGGACCTTGACACGCTTGTGAGGTGGGCTGATGCGAACCTTATGAAGTTCAACCATGACAAGTACAAGGTCCTACACCTGGGTCGGAGCAATCCCAGGCACAGCTACAGACTGGGCAAAGAAGAGATTCAGAGCGGCCCTGCAGAAAAGGACTTGGGGGTGCTGGTCGATGAGAAAATGAACATGAGCTGGCAGTGTGCGCTCGCAGCCCAGAAAGCCAACTGTATCCTGGGCTGCATCAAAAGGAGCGTGACCAGCATGTCGAAGGAGGTGGTCCTGCCCCTCTACTCTGCTCTTGTGAGACCTCAACTGGAGTACTGTGTGCAGTTCTGGTGTCCCCAACATAAAAAGAACATGGAACTGTTGGAACAAGTCCAGAGGAGGGCCACGAGGATGATCAGGGGACTGGAGCACCTCCTGTATGAAGACAGGCTGAGAAAGTTGGGTCTGTTCAGCCTGGAGAAGAGAAGGCTGTATGGAGACCTAATAGCAGCCTTCCAGGATCTGAAGGGGGCCTATAGGGATGCTGGGGAGGGACTTGTCATCAGGGACTGTAGTGACAGGACAATGGGTAATGGGTTAAACAAGGGAAGTTTAGATTGTATATAAGGAGGAAATTCTTTCCTGTTAGGGTGGTGAGACACTGGAATGGGTTGCCCAGGGAGGTTGTGAGTGCTCCATCCCTGGCGGTGTTCAAGGCCAGGTTGGATGAAGCCTTGTGTGAGATGGTTTAGTGTGAGGTGTCCCTGCCCATGGCAGGGGGGTCGGAACTAGATGATCTTGAGGTCCTTTCCGACCCTAACTATTCTATGATTCTATGATTCTATACAATGAAATGAATAAGTAAATTGGAAGATGTAAATAATATTTGCCTTTTTTTTTTTTCATAAGGCAAGAAAGGGCAGCTGAAAGCATTAAAAAGCAAGTTTAAATTTTATTATTTAGATACTTGTGTAGCCTTTGGAATTTTCCATTGAGTTTATTGCAATTAAAAAAATAATGGAAACTCGTATAGAAAATGAGATCAACCATAATCGTCATTAGACTTAAAATTTTAGAAGGAATGCAAACCCTTATTTCAGTGTCTCAGGTAATTCCATTTGTCGGTTAGTAAGAAATCTGCTGCAAAATATTATGCTCCCTATATTCCTCACTTGTGGGGTTTCTTTTAGTTTTACTATGAATATAGATTAGGAAATGAATGTCAGATTAAAAGGACCTCTGTATAACAGAGAATCATAATGCCTATGATTTTTTTTTTTTCTGTACAGCTGAAACAAAGAAATTTTATCATTGTTTTTATTGGAAGTAAGACAGAATGTCAAATAAGCATATAGAAGATAAAAGTTAAAAACTACTTCCTAAAGGCAAGAACATCCTGAATTTAGGTGTTATGTAGGTATCATCACCTTGTTTTATGTTTCAATACTAACCAAATTTGGTTAATTAGGACTCAAAAGATCTACCTTGCATTTTACAGTATCACACCACTTAATTAGTACAAAAAAAAAAAGTGAGTTCTCAAGAGAAGAAGGAAAAAACCAAACCCTTCAATAATCAATACAGCAATTATTCTTTATGAAAAATATTTTTTTCCTAAATCAATTGACTATGGAAAAAGATGTCCCAACTTTTAGTGCATACACCTAGCCTGTTCATCTCACTAAATTACAGATGCAGGTAAACATTACAAAAGGTAGTGCTGTTCATGTTTAGTGAATGCTTCCCATGAAGTCATCTGGGAGAGAGAGGATTATTGAAAGAGAATGTGGAGCAGTCGACTTATGTAAGGCATTAATCACTCTTCAAGGGTTATGCAGAGAATGCATAAGAAAACACAGACACCTGAACTGAGTCCTCCCAACCATTCTAAGGATAAAGATTTAAGGATGAAAGTTTTTTAAAAAGAAAATAATGGCAAAGGCTATCACATTTTGCATGATGTAATCAGGATGATTGGGCAGAAAATAAGAGATGAACTCTAGCAAGTTCTTAATCTTTGGTAGCTTTGATCTATATCTCAGTAGTGTACCTTCTCACCAAACCTACTAATGTAGTTTGAAATGCAAGAATCAAATAGTCACCCTGCCTTAGAAAACAAGCAAGACAAGTTTCAAGACAGGGTTCAACAGGCTTACTTTGCCAGATGTTGCCTTGTTGCTTGGACCTTTGTTTTAATTTGCTTACTTTAACAGCAATTACCTAACTATCAGGAGGCTGCTAGCTGAGCTGTTTTAGTTTTGGTGAGTTTTGCAGAATTCTGGACTGGAATGTCTACTGCTAAAAATTTCAGTGTAAATAGGAATAACAAGTAATCCTGCAGGGTCAAAAAAAAAAAAAAAAAGGTGCAGGTCTGAGGGAGCATTTCCTGGGTATTTAGCATTAGGACCATGCTTGGATAAGGAACAAAAACGATATTGGGAAAAGGGACCACAGCCCTGCATCTCCTACATACTGCGTTAATGTATGAAATAAAATTTAACCATGCCAAGTGCAAAGTCCTACACCTGGGTCAGAGCAATCCCAGGCACAACTACAGATTGGGCAAAGAAGAGATTCAGAGCGGCCCAGCGAAGAAGGACTTGTGGTTGTTGGTCAATGAGAAAATGAACATGAGCCGGCAGTGTGTGCTCACAGCCCAGAAAGCCAACCATATCCTGGGCTGCATCAAAAGAAGCATGACCAGCAGGTCGAAGGAGGTGGTCCTGCCCCTCTACTCTGCTCTTGTGAGACCTCAACTGGAGTACTGTGTGCAGTTCTGGTGTCCTCAACATAAAAAGGGCATGGAACTGTTGGAGCAAGTCCAGAGGAGGGCCACGAGGATGATCAGGTGACTGGAGCACCTCCTGTATGAAGACAGGATGAGAAAGTTGTAACTGTTCATCCTGGAGAAGAGAAGGCTGCATGGGGACCTCATAGCAGCCTTCCAGTATCTGAAGGGGGCCTATAAGGATGCTGGGGAGGGACTCTTCATCAGGGACCTGGAGGTTCAATTTTTTTGAACTTTCCTAAAGATATGCTACTCTGGATAATAAAGGACTCTGAGATGGTAAGTAGATGAATGTCCCTCAGAAGATAACATTTTTTACCTAAGTTTAAATGGATGCTTAAAATTAAGTTCCTTGAAAAGCTTTCAGGATATCTAAAGAAGTGAAGGACACTTGACTAATACCTATTTTTCTGGCTTTGCTACATGGGTAGACTTTGTGCTGAAAAAGTTGATGCTGTCAAAAAATCTCTGTAGAACATATAAGCCTGTGCAAGTGGGAGTACCGAACACTGCCAGCAGTTAGTATACGGGAAACTTGAAGAACTTAGAAACACAGACCTAAAGCCTGTCTGGCATCCCAAACACTTAAAATGTATAACTTTGAAGAGATATCCTTTAATCCTGATAGATTTCTTCAGAAATATGCGTGACCGCATGCTTTCAAATGCCTTTATTTGGGTATATTTAGTCACTCTGGTTTCCTGTGTTCTTCTGGTTTCTATCAGCTTATTAACAGCCACTGTCAGCATGGAAAGAAAAATACAACCAACAGAGTAGACAAACAATGCAAGGAACTTTAAGATTGATCTGTATAAATTCTGGATATTTCTATACAACGTAGTTGTTTGCACCTGAAAATGCACACATTGTCTTCTTGAGTAGCTTGTGCTTTTAAATGTTTGCCTCTGATGAACAATCTCAGATCTGATTGTGTCTAACTCTGCCTTTTATTTCTTCAGAGTAGCTACTCTGTGAAGCAGTCATACATTGGATATCTTTACTGTCCTTCATGCTTTAGAAAGTTAGAAAGAGCAGCAGGCGTAAGGTAGAGGGGTTTGGTATCTGTCTTGTCAAACTCTGCAACTATAAATACATTTTCAGTCTCTTTTGCTGATAATCTATAATTTAGGTTAGAAGTATGGAACAAAAAGAAGAGGAGCTAAACAGCAGTAGCAATGCAAAAAGTAATTGGAAACATCTGATTAATGTCACAAAGTATGTCAGGTAATAACTGAAGGAAAAACACTCAAATAAAGGCCTGTAAAAGTGCCAGGAGTTCTAGGCATTTGTAGATATCCAATATATTTTTACATAAAACTTTACAGTTGTATTAAACTCCAGCAGTGAATGAATTTAAGTACTTTAAGTCACAGTAGCAGCATTTATCTGAAAATCAATGAATGCACTCTAGAATAGAAGATTGCTTGACTGAAGTTTTTTGTTTATTTTTATTGGTTTTGTTACAAACTTGTGTTTGACTTTTATTTATACCCATGAGGTTTTCATTCTGTCTTTTTTTGATTTTTCCCCCAAAATACAATGCTTAGCTATGAAAAGAAAAAAAAAAAATTGGAAACTAAAGAACTCCTGTGTTTAATTTCAAGTATCATTGATATGCATTTTAATGGATTATTGGATACCAGCAATATTTAATACTCTATTGTATTTATTAACCAGTCATGTTAAAGTTTATTAGTTTAGAACACAACAGGAGCAGCACAAGAACAGTCTTGATTGCTAAGGCTTTGAAGATAACAATGTTTATGGATCATTCCATCAGTAAAAGCTAGAAATCTAAATGAACTGTAAACCACAGATATTCACTAATGACCATTACCAAATCCAGACATCTTTATCTTTTTATAGAAGCAGACTCTATGCTGCCAGTTGCCATGGTACATCAGTGAAAACTGTTCCAGCTATGATTATTACTTCTGTTGCAGCATTCGCTGGGTTAATTGAAAAAAAAAAAGGTTGCAATGAAAAACTTTGTTTCAGAATTCCATCTGGTTTAAATGTGTGGGTTTAGTTGCAAATGGAGTCAAAAAGCTGCCAAAATTCCAGCTACGACCCCTGTTACAGTATCTACAAAATTAATGATGTTGGCTTATTATTTGAGCAAACAATATACTTGAGCTTTTTCCTTTATTAATTCAGAAGCTGCCAGAATGTACACCATGACAGATTTTCTGATTCTAGCCTCCAATGAGAATCTATCCACTGATTATAATGGCAACAAATCTCAGTCCTACTAGCTGTAAACACTATTTTATAAATTATGAACAATAGAGATGCTAAAAAAAAAAAAAAAGAGAGAATTACAAACACAACAGATTTGTTTCTTAAAAGAATCACTGATGTAACACAATTGTAATCAGACACTTTGGAAATAAAAAGTGGAGATAAGGATGAATTTCTTAATGAAACTGAACATTAGGATAGGACCCAAGAAACTTAAAAATATATAAGCATTGGTGAATGATACTGTTGGTATCCTACTCTGGTATGGTCCCCAGATTATTAAACATTATCGTTTTCTTAAGTACCCAGGAATGAAGTTACAACAAGTCTGAGGATAATCATAAGAGAAATCAAGGCCTTGGGATGACTGGATAAGGGATCAGCAGAACAAGCAGAGCTCTCCTGTATGCTTCCAGTTGTAAGGAATGATGAGGGAAGAAACTGGAAGAGCCAGCAGATAGATTCTTGGCTCCAAGCTTGTTGTCGCTGACAGAATTTTGGGGGCTTTGATCATGGGTTGGTATACACAACCACCAGACTGCTGTTACATCATGTAGACACACACAAGTTTATGGTGCCAGGTGGGATCCACCCAAGAGTACTAAGGGAGCTGGCAGGAGTGCTCCCCAAACCAATTTTTTTCAGTCGTTTATCAGTGGTTCTTGCTAACCAAGGATTTCCCAGTTGACTGGAAGTTAGCAAATGTGCCACCAATCCAGAAGAAAGGCTGGTAGGAGGATCCACGGAACTCCAGGCCTGTCAGTAGGACCTTGATGTCAAGGGAAGTTATGGAGAAGATCATCTTGAACGCCATCACAGCTCATACAAGACAAACAGGTGATCAAGCTCAGTCAACATGGGTTTATGAAAGGCAGGCCCTACTTGACAAACCTGATCTCCTTCTGTTACAAGGTGACCCACTTACTGGATGGGGGAAAGACTGTGGATGTGGTCTACCAGATGTAGCAAAGCCTTTGACACCATTTCCCACAGCATTATACTGGAGATACTGGCTCTTTGTGGCTTGGACAAGTATACTCTTTGCTGGGTTACAAACTGGCTGGATGGTGGGGCCCAAAGAGTGATGGTGAATGGAATTAAATCCAGTCAGCAGCTGGTCACAAGTGGTGTTCCCAGGGCTCATTACCGGCACCAGTTCTGTTTAATATCTTTAGCAATGATCTGGATGACAGGATCAAGTGTGTCCTTAGTGAGTTTGTACACAACATCAAATTGGGCGAGAGTGTTGATCTGCTGAAGGCTTTAGAGAGGGATCTGGACAGGCTGGATCATAGAATCATAGAATCATAGAATCGAATCATAGAATCATAGAATAGTTAGGGTTGGAAAGGACCTCAAGATCATCTAGTTCCAACCCCCCTGCCATGGGCCAATGCCAATTTTATGAGATTCCATAAAGCTAAGTTCTGGGTCCCTCACTTGGGTCACAACTACACCATGCAACACTGTAGGTTTCAGAAGGAATGGCTGGAAAGCCGCCCATTGGAAAGGGATCTGTGGGTGTTGGCTAATGGCTGACTGAATATGAAGTGCCCAGAAGGCTGGTAGTATCATGACTTGTATCAGAAATACTGTGGCCAGCAGGACTAGGGAAGAGATTGTTCTTCTGCACCTGGCACTGGTGAGGTAACACCTCCCATTCTCAAACACAAATACACTCAGTTTTGGGTCTGTCACTACAAGAATGACATTGAGGTGCTGGAGCATGTCTAAATAAGGTCAATGAAGCTGGTGAACTGTCTAAAACACAGGTCTTATGAGGAGTGGCTGAGGCAACTGGGCTTGTTTAGCCTGGAAAATGAAGCTCAGGGAAGACCTTATCACTCTACAACTACTTAAAAGAAGGTTGTAGAGAGGTGAGTGTCTGGCACTTCTTCCATGTATCAAGGGATAGGACAAGTGGAAATGACCTCAAGCTGCACAAGGGGAGGTTTAGAATGGATATGTGGAAAAAAAATTCCTCAAACAGTTGGAACAGGTTTCCCAAGGAAGTGAATAAGTCACCATCCCTGGTGGTATTTAAAAGACGTGTAGATGTGGCACTTAGGGACACGGTTTAGTGGTGGAAATGACATTGTTACATTAATGGTTGGACTCGATGATCCTAAAAGTCCTTTCCAACCTAAATCTTCTATAATTCTATGAATAAGTGGACCTGCTCTTTGCCTCAGTTGTAAGACAGGTTAGTTTTACCCTACTGATGTTGTATTGTTGCAATAGTAACCCTGCTCGGTACAAGAGGAACCGCAGGTTCAGACCCCTGGTGTGTACGCTTGGCTGAGGAGCCACTGGCGCGAAGCTACCATCTGCAGGCTTATGACCGAACACCTCTAAATCAGAATCTCGCCTTGATGCTTGATGTTGTGCTGTTGTGTCATCGGTCACTTGAGATTGACCCAGGAGATCATAGAATCATAGAATCATAGAAGAGTTAGGGTTGGAAAGGACCTCAAGATCATCTAGTTCCAACCCCCCTGCCATGGACCCTTTATAGGCCCCTTCAGGTACTGGAAGGCTGCTATTAGGTCCCCACGCAGCCTTCTCTTCTCCAGGCTGAACAGCCCCAACTTTCTCAGCCTATCTTCATATGGGAGGTGCTCCAGTCCCCTGAACATCCTTGTGGCCTCCTCTGGACTTGTTTCAGCAGTTCCATGTCCTTTTTATGTTGAGGACACCAGAACTGCACACAATACTCCAGGTGAGGTCTCAGGAGAGCAGAATAGAGGGGCAGGATCACCTCCTTCGACCTGCTGGTCATGCTCCTTTTGGTGCAGCCAGGGATATGGTTGGCTTTCTGGGCTGCGAGTGCACGCTGCCTGCTCATGTTCTTTTCTCACTGACGAACACCCCCAAGTCCTTCTCCACAGGGCTGCTCTGAATCTTTTCTCTTCCAAATCTGTAGCTGTGCCTGGGATTGCTCCGACCCAGGTTTAGGACTTTGCGGTTTGCATGGTTAAACTCCATAAGGTTGGCATCAGCCCACCTCACAAGCGTGTCAAGGTCCCTCTGGATGGCATCCCTTCCCTCCAGCATATCAACCAAACCACACAGCTTGGTGTCATCAGCACACTTGCTGAGGTCGCATTCAATCCCACTGTCCATGTCAGTGATGAAGATGTTAAACAAGACCGGTCCCAACACCGATCCCTGAGGGACACCTCTCGTTACTGGTCTCCAGCTGGACATTGAGCCATTGACCACAACTCTGTGTGCAGTCATCCAGCCAGTTCTTTATCCACCAAGTGGTCCATCCATCAAATTGATATCTCTCCAATTTAGAGACAAGGATGTTGTGTGGGACAGGGTCGAATGCTTTGCACAAATCCAGGTAGATGACATCAACTGCTTTACCCTTATCCATCAATTCTGTAGCCCCATCATAGAAGGCCACCAAACTGGTCAGGCAGGATTTCCCCTTAGTGAAGCCATGCTGGCTGTCACCAAGCACCTTGTTGTTTTTCATGTGCCTTAGCATGCCTTCCAGGAGAATGCGCTCCAAGATTTTGTCAGGCACGGAAGTGAGACTGACTGGTCTGTAATTCCCCGGGTCTTCCAATTTCCCCTTCTTGAAAATGGGGGTTATATTTCCCTTTTTCCAGTTGTTGGGAACTTCACCTGACTGCCATGATTTTTCAAATATGATGGCCAGTGGCTTAACAATTTCATTTGCCAGATCCTTCAGGACCCACAGAGGGATTTCATCAGGTCCCATGGGCTTGTGCACGTTCAGATTTTTAAGATGGTCTCGAACCAGATCCTTGCCCACAGTGGGCCCAAGGTCTTCATTCTCACAGTCCCTACGTCTGCCTTCCAAGACTTGGGTGGTGCAGTCAGAGCCTTTGCCAGTGAAGACCGAGGCAAAGAAGTCATTCAGAACCTAAGCCTTCTCCAAATCCTGTGTAGCCAGTTCTCCCAAGAGCTTCCTCAGGGGGCCTATGTTATCCCTAGTCTGTTTTTTATTTGCTACGTACCTGTAGAATCCCTTCCTGTTATCCTTAATATCCCTGGCCAAGTTTAATTCTAACTGGGCCTTAGACTTCCTAACCTGGTCAAATGACAGTCTTGTTCAGAATGTGTGGGTTAAAGCCCTTCCTGAATCTTCATTAGCGAAGTCAAGCCTTCCTCATAGGAGAAGAAAAACTCCTATTTTCAAACCCGGCAGATTGAGCTCGTCTAGCCTTGTAAGGTCTTCCATCTAAGAGAAGGACACTCTTACAAAACCTACGACCTGAGGACTTTGCTGTCACCATCCTAGCTAGCTAGGCCGTGGCAGTTAAACCTCAGCTGTAAAGAATGAGGCCAGTTCTATACATGCTGCGCCTCACCTAAAAATATCCACTGAGCAGGCCTGAAGGGTTTGCTCTCACCTGTCTGTATGGACATGGGAGGGTCGAAATGGCAGGTGACAAGGTGCATGGGAAGCTGCATATCCAGCCTTGCATGAGGGTGGACAAAGGCATGGGTTGCTTGAGTTTGCCCCAGGAGTTGATAGTCCTGGTCGGAAACTTCCTGATTGCCTAAGCTGCCTTTTTTCAGTCCAGATTTGCCTATCCCACCTGCCCTTGGTCATCGTGCTTGCAGTAAGCGTGGATAAAGCCCTTCTCAAATCTTTGCTCGCGAAGCCGAGCCATCAATCAAATCAATCAATATAAAGATACAAAATTATGAAGTCAATCATAACATGAAACTTATTCTGAAATATTGACAGTTGATGTTAATGGATATAAATGATGGCCACTAAATGTTTCTTGTTGTGAAGCTAACGTACATTTCATAATGAGGACATTGACATCTAACAGTCATTTAAGCTGCCAGTTCTATAGGCTATAGTGAAAAATAGACATTCTGAAAATGCTGAAACCCTTCTTTTGTATGTTCAAGGTCTGAGATATTTTATACTTGCTAACACTAACCTTGAAGTATCTAATATTACATCACACACATGTAAATTCATCTCTTGTCTAGTCAACTTGCCTTAGCTGAATTCGCAAGATTTGGTTTGACTGCCTAAAAGTGATTTAAACATATATGCACTTAAAAGGCTGCATCTGAACAGGCAGTAACTTTGTGTAATGGTCTCTCATTTGGCAGTCTTTAGTTATTTTTAATTAGTTCAGTGTTTTTTCAAGGCTGTAGGGATTTTTTTGTTGGTTTTTTTTTTCTTCTGTGTGTCTCCTAGCAGTAACGTATCTAATTAAATTATCCTTTCTTTGCTTGTGTTTCAAAGCATTCCTTTGTATATCAATAGAATGGGTAGATTTCCTGTTCACCACAAAAAAAAAAAAAAAAGAAAACAACAAAAAAACAACAAACAAACAAAAACCCAAAACCCTGAATCTGTTTTAATACTTCCTGGAAGCTTCACATCTTTCCATATGCCATATTTTAAACCCAAGTTAATTTAATTACCTCTGCTGTCTTATCTAAGTACATATCAATAAAAATATTTTTTAACTGCAGCTTTAATGGACAATACACTGTGGCTGTGCTTGAGACCACAAAAAGACCTAGTGTGTTTTCTTGATAGAGTGGTGGTTCTATCATCTTCTTAAGGCAAAGCCTCTACTCAGAGCTTTGTGTGACATCTAGACTCCATATAAATTGCCTGTTAATAAGGTTGAACTTCCCCTAGCTGACCCATTTCTCCCCTTGAACCCAGTGTTTTTCCATAGACACTGTGCAGTGCACATTTTTTAATCAACAGAAAAGCAATTGGAAGAAGGGAAGAACAGAGTGTTTTGACAGAGGTGTAAATAGCATTAGAATGTCATCTGACCACACAGCTGGCTTCCTGTAGAGAATACATGTGGCAGCACTTGGATTAGAAGACATTTTTCAGCAGCTTTTTCTTTGATTTTTTAGTGCTGAATTAGCTAGAGTATTAAAATGACTGCTGTGTAGTAGAGTAAAAAGATATGCTAGTGAGGATATATTGTGCAGCAGCACTGTTTCCCAAAGTTTTGTATGAGTTTACTTCAGAGTAGGAATTAAGATGCAGAAAGATGTCTTAGATTTCCAATAGTACAACTTGCCTCCCACATTTATCCTGGAGAAGTACAAAATTATCTTTTATTTCAGAACCATGTTATTTCTTTATTACACTAAATCTAATATTTTGTAAATATCACACTAAGGGAAAGGAATTTATCTCACTTTGAAATGTTTCTTTTCTGCCATACTCTGAAGCCTATGTTAAACTTGTAGAGTATTGTGTGCATAAACCATATCTTTTTCTCTAATTCTGCCTAGTTACTGGGTAGTGTTTTGATACTCACTTAAAATCAATTACAATTTTATATGGGTTGCACAAAAGACTTCTTCAATAATATCTAAGGTTTTGTGTTTCATCCAAGTGTGGTATAGTTTATTACTTCTGGATGGAAGCTTATATGATCCTTAAGATTTCTATGCTGCCTTTTGTAATTCCCTGAGGACATATTATCTGATATTAGTCTCATTTCATAAAATCCTTATTATAAGATGTTCTTTCATTATGAAGAATATTTTATTCAATCATAACAGAAGTGTGGCTCGCATTTAAGGGACTTCAATGAAAAAATAGGTCTAACTGGGTAAGCATAGATGTCACAGTTTCTTAAAAGTCAAACACTTCTCAGCTAGACAATTCTACCCTCTTGCTCAGAGAAAAACATAACTATCTTATCTTCTGATAGTCAAGCTTATTGAAAACAAAACTTTTATCTGGAGTCACTGAAGCAAAGAATATCCACATTCAAGTAAAGAGGTTTAATTATAGAGACTTCTGTGAGTGAAAAGAGTGGAATGCATTAAAATAACTGTAATTTGGAAACATAACATTCAAAAGGAGAGAAGACTGAAAGTTTTATACGTAAACAGTTTCTAATAGAAAGCTCTATTCCAACATAAATAAATAAATAATGGAAAGTGTTTGCCTTTGACTTTTTAACAAAAGTAGATACTCCTGAGAATAGAAAGCTTCGTATATGAAAAATATTGTTACAGTTTTTACTGGGAGTCATAATTTGTCTTAAACTAGCTTAGTCCACTCACTGCTTGTTCCATGATGTTGAGTATGCATGTTGCTTTTTGAACTGTACACCATATTGTATATTGGATTTCTGATTTCTATTTATCATACTTAGACTCTTTTTTCTGGGGGGGAAGGGGTGCTGATAAACAGGAATGGGGGGAAAGCAATTCTAGCAGATGTTTTTTGGCGTATTGAGAAGGAGAATAGAGACTCCTACAAATAGTGGTCAGATAAAAGGTGACATTTAATACTTCACTTAATGAGTATGATCAGTGGTGAATAAAAGTCACATTTCTTTTGCAGCAATATTAATATGACTTGCAGAGGCTAAAGTGGTGGTTATAGTAGTTATCTGGTGCACAATTTCTAAATATTTATTAATTACTATGAATTATTTCACTCATGCTGGAGAAGTAGTGACAGGCTTTCAATGAACATGTAAGTTCTCTAACAGCATTGCTTTCCTAAAACCTAGTTGATTATTACAAAATACCTCCAGGAAGACTACCAAAATTCAAACAAGACATAAATTAATTAGTTTATTCTATATCAACTTTTCTTTGTCCACATGCTGTGTTTACTGTGTAGTCAGTTTCCTGTTTTGAGAGGACAAGGAAGGGGTAGGAATCTCTTAATCTGCTGTAGAAAGAACAGTTGTAGTGACAGAGACCACCTTTTCCCACTGAAAAACTGTTTGATTCCAGGCAAGAGATGCCAGCTTCAAGATAAAACAGACAGTTTTCAAAAGTTGCCTTATATGTCTGGAGTCTATGTTTAATTCTACTGTGCAATAATTTTTATGTTCACTTTTGCTAGTTTGCAGAGTATTTGCCTTCACATTACAGTTCCCCTGAGAAGACTTATTGCACCAATTAATTCTCATGATAAACTGTTTCTTCATATCCCTTTTTTCTTACTACTTACGAGAGCTAAGTCCAGCTTCTATCTCTTTTGATACATCATCTAATCTCTGTTCTTAGACTAAGTAATAATCTATGCTGTTTACATTAACAAAGCCAAAGATAAATATTTTTTTAAGAAAAGTCCATTAATATTGTGAAATGTTTTCAAAAGATATCTTTTATCAAATTTTATACTTTAAAGGAAGTTACAGCATTCAGATCTGTTATGCTGGTAATTTCTGAATAATGACAAGTCATCAGTAAGAGATGTCAGCATCTGCTTGTGGATGGATGGCTAAATTGGAAACCTGAAAACATTTATCTTGCTGGCAAGTGAACCCACTAAACTTTACAGTGTTTAAAAAGTAGGTCTAATGCAAATCTCCAGAGCAGTGAGACATAGAAACAAAGTTTCAACAAAGAGCACAACAGAATAGATCTACATAAAATATTGTAACCAAAATACCTTTAAGCGGTTTCAAGGTGAAAAGGCTTTTAATTATTTAGGCTGACTGTTTCACCAACAGAGGTAGGAGTTCAGCAAAACATTCCTCCTTTCACCTGCATAAGTTAGCAGAAGCATCAGTCAGGCTTAATGGAGGTGCCTAGTCTTCAGATAAAAAGTTCCAGTGAGGGATACTGTACTACTTTTAATTTGCTCTGGTAGCTAATTATTAGACCTCCCTGAAAGCGTTTAATTAAAACTACTTTGGTAGTCTCTTAGATTTTTCACTCAATTGAATACTTTGGGAAACAGTTGCTTCAGACAAATATCTCCCCACACACTCCTTCCTCCCAAAGTGGATTAAAGATTTTTCCTGCAGAACTGAGCCTACAAAATTACACGTGCTTTTGTTTCTTTTCTAAACTAGTTTCTCTAGAGTCAAATTTCAAACCCTTGCTTCTCTAGTATGTTTTTCTATCATGAGTCTTCTTTTTAGTGTATTTAAACTGTGTCTCCTACTTTAGGGTTTGTGTCCATACCTGCCAAAGTAGACATGTCAACTTTATAAGTGAGACACAAAAAATAATAATCTAGTGTTTCAATTGACACCACTAGATGGTGAAGGGTGAAACAAAGGCAGCTTGGACCTGAAATCATAGAACACCTGGAGAGTTCCCTGTAAAAACACAGTTGGAGGAAGGAGAGTTAAGGACAGCAGCATTAGTCTCAGGAATTAAAAGTGACAGGAGAGACTAGGAGGATGGAGGCAGGTTTCTAGGAGATGATAGATACGAAATATCAACAAACTGATGATAAGCCTTAAGGAAGAGGACATAATGAGGATGTGGAAAATAATAACAAATCATATATCAAAAGAAACTGTTAACAATATTAGAGCAAAATATTGTTAACCAGCATGCCAAGGCAATGATTGCTATTCTTGAGACCTTTAGCAGAGGATATTATGGGTAGATTTCTTTCTGGGGTAAAATTGAATGTTGAAATGTGGTGATCACATGATTAACCAGTGGGCTACTCCCCTAAGGCACTATCCTATTAGTTTTACAGTCCCTTGGGTAGATAGAGACATGTGAACTGGAATAATTACTGAACATTTGATATGGACAATAAGGACATTTTTTTACCGAAAGGGAAAATGAAGCACTGGGAACTGTATTCTGGAACCTGTTTTACACTCTTCTCATTAATATGAACTGCAGGTCTTCTTTCTTGTGTGTGGGGACCCCAGAATACAGGGTGCTGCTGACTGATCTTTGTGGGAACCTATGAATCTTTTTGGAATGTGAAAAAAAAAGAGTAACAATACCTGTAATTTACTTCCTCAAAAACCTCTTCTCATCAATCCCAGGAGGATGTGGAGCTAATAGACTGAGTCCAGAGAAAGGCCATGAAGATGATCAGAGGGCTGGAGCACCTCTAAGAATCACAGAATCATAGAATTGTTAGTGTTGGAAATGACCTCTGAAGGTCATCTAGTCCAACCCACCTGCCAAGGCATGGCCACTCAGAGCAAGTTACACACCCAGGTAGGTTTTGAATGTCTCCAAAGAGAGACTCCATGACCCATATGGGCAGCTCATCTCTGAACACAGGCTGAGAGAGTTGGGCTTGCTCAGCATGGAGAAGAGAAGGCTTGGAATACCTTATTGTGCCCTTTCAATACCTTAACACAGCCTAAAAGTAATCTGGAAAGGGACTTTTTACAAGGGCAGGTAGTGACAGAAGAAGGAGTAATAGATTTAAAATGAAAGAGGGTAGATTAAGATTAGAGATTAGGAAAAGATTCTTCTCTATGAGGGTGGTGAGGCACAGGAACAGGTTGCCCAGAGAAACTGTGGATGAACAACTCCATCTCTGGAAGTGTTCAAGGCGAGGTTGAGCAGGGCCTTGAGCAATCTGGAAGGCATCCCTGCCCATGGCAAGGGGGCTGGAACTACATGACCTTTAAGGTCCCTTCCTACTCAAATCATTCTATGATTCTGTGATTATATGATCACTTCTGTCACCTCACCAGGAAAATTGGAGTCTGAGATCAGAAATCTAAAATGTGACCTTGTAAAGGGCTTTGACTTCTCCATGTAAATAATCATAAAGTGTACTTGTGTGAATGGGTATAGATTGACTCATGATGGTAGTAAGCTATGCTGGTTCAGTAGCAATGCACCCGTTTTAGCACAGTTCTGTGCTTAAGTTACTATGCCTAGATCTCAGTAAGAAATAGCTATTTATGTTGCTCCAGTGATCTGAAATGCTGTGTAAAATACTTAAGTAGTAATTGATTTTCTAACCCGTATAAATCAGAAACACGACAAGGGCATGAAACTATGTTAGAAATAACAAAGTATAGTCAAGTAACCAATGGAAATATACTATGAAGAAAAGCAAGAGTAGAATAGAATCATAGAATGGTTAAGGTTGGAAAGGACCTTAAGATCACCTAGTTCCAAGCCTCCTGCCATGGGCAGGGGTGCCTCACACTAGACCATGTCACCCAAGGCTCTGTCCAACTGGGCCTTGAACACTGCCAATGATGGAGCATTTACCACATCTTTGGGCAACCCATTCCAGCGCCTCACCACCCTCACAGTAAAGAACTTCCTTATTTCTAACCTGAACTTTCCCTAGTGAAGTTTGAACCCATTACCTCCTGTCCTAACACTACAGTCTCTGGCAAAGAGTCCCTCTCTGGCATCCTTGTAGCACTCCTTCAGATACTGGAAAGCTGCTGGAGGTCTCCATGCAGCTTTCTCTTCTCCAGTCTGACCAACCCCAGTGTTCTGATGATTCTAATCATATAATCATATGTTGGTTTGGGTTGGAAGGGGCCTTAAAGATCATCTAAGTGTAACTCCTCTGCTATAAGCAAAGATATCTTTCACTAGGTCAGGTTCCTCAAAACCCCATCCAGCTTGAGCTAAAATAATTCTAATGATAAGGCATCCACAACTTCTCTGGGAAATCTATCCCAGTGCCTCACCACCCTCATCATAAAAAATTTCTTCCTTATCTCCAATCTAAATCCTTTGCCACTTGTTTGTTTACTACAGGTTTAGTAAAAGGTCTCTCTATCATTCTTGTAAGCCCCTGTACCACTGTTGTGCACCATTCCCAGTTTTGTGCATAAAACCTAGGCATTTAGGAAGAGAACTGTTACATTCATGTCTGATTTGAATGACAGGAGAATGATATTCTCCCACCCGGTGTGTCATACAATACACCAAGAAGAATTTATTTTTTTGATGTCATTAACTCTTCCCTATCCTTGACATCTTTCATTGTAATCTGCCTTTTCTGCACACTGTAAGTCATCCAGGTGGCCTTTTTTTCTATCACAATATATCATAAAGAATGCCTTTACATACACTTTATTGTTCATACCTATGTTAGTAAAGTAAGCATTTCCAGGATGGAGTCTTGGTCACTGGATCATGGACATCCACAGTGCTAAATCTATGTTTGAAAGATATTGCTAGCTTTCCAGACTCACATCATTAAAGAATTTTAAAAACACCCCAAAGAACAAAAAAAAAAAAAAAAACCCAACAAAACCAAACCTGGGGATAGAACCATATAGTCACAGTCCTAAGGCAGTAATGGCAATTTACATGCTGGGTTGTGATATGCAACTTATTGAATGGTTATATACATTTGTAAGTTAAACCAATACGTAAGTGAAGCAGACAGAACAAAGACATATAAAGGAAAAAAAGACAATAGGTAAAATGTATAAACATAAGCATGAACTTATTTATGTATTGGATCATGTAGGAGGAATTAATAAATTTCAATCTTTTGTCATTTTAGTTTATAAGTGACCTACACTTTGAAGTTACATATTTCTATTTCATCATAATTTTAAAGCTGTGAAAGAAACTCACATAATATGGTTGGATATGAAAAGTACTTTTTTTTTTTTTAAATAGAGATTAATAATGAGATCTTACCATTAATATTTTGGTGATGTTTCAACTTCATTCAAACACTAAGTCATCTCTGAACAACATTGTAATTCAGTAATAATGTATTCATATCAATGTTTCTTTACTTTGAGCATTATATTTCCTTTCTACAGATGCAATGATTAGAAGACAATTAAATATCTTAAGTAGGTGATTTTATAGATATAACAGTCCAAGTACCTTGTTGAAGAGTAAGATTTAAAGTTCAACATCCTTGCGATTTCTTTTCTTTGTGATGTTTTGCAATAAGGTTTATGGAGTGGAACTTACCTGGCTAAACTGTAACACCAGCACAGTAGAAGATACATATGTGGTAGTCACCTGATGCTATTAGAGAAAACAGCAAAAAAGATATAAACACTTCTATAAAACACTTAACTCATTCTAAATAAATGCCTAGTATGTGTCACCTGAATTGTGTTATAAACTGTATTTACTATGTGGGAATTTTAAGGTGTCAGATTTAGACAACCAGATTTAGTCTCCTGAATCCACTGAACAGATGTGCAAATGATGTGGTAATTTGACCACCAAATCTGGTCAACCTCACCAGCACTTAAGGAATTACATAGGCAAATTAAAAATACACAAATAAACAATCAGAAACCACAAACAAATAGTAAAACAAGGAATAAGTTTTCACCTATGTTTTTACCTTTCTTGCAGAAGCAAACAAGAAAAAAATGCAGAAACAATGCCAAGGATTACCAGTTATGATTTCCAGAAAACATAGCTTAATGGAGCAAAATTGATGGGGTGGTGAATAGCCAGAAAGTCATAATGGATGTTTACCACTACTCCCTACCTTACCAAATATACCCTCATCAAGAATTTCCAAGTATCATGGTACAAGTTTAGCAAATGAACCCAAAATCCACAAGAACAACATGTCTACAAATAATAAAAGTCTTTGTTATCTCTTCAATAAAGTTATCCCGGTTTAAAAGATCAACAGATAACAAAATGTCACTTACCACAAATAAAGTTTTACACTTTAAAATAAGCACAGTGCCTGGGAAATCCTATCTCACACAGCAATAATGTACAAATCAAGTGAATAATCCAAGTCATTTTACAGAGAAATAAATCTTGGAAACTAGGAGCTAATCATTAAAAAAATTACTCAAGTTTAAAACTATGCAACTGCCCATCAAGGAAATAAGGAGCCTGATGTCAGAACTGAAAACACTCCAAACTTCACATTCTTTCAAATAGACTACTGAAGTGAAATTAACTGTTTAGTCTCATTTTCAAATTTGATTTATTAATATAGCTGAAGTCGAGTAAAACAATGACAGATATGGTCAAACCCAGACACATTATAAATTACCTTCCAGTAAAATCAGCAGTTTTAGCAGTTAAGCTTTCATCATTTTAGAACAGAGCAGTATAGATAACCACAGAGTATGGCATATTTGGAAAAATGCACAAAAAATAGTAATTTAGATCAGTGGACTTTGTAGAGAGACATTCATTCCGCACTCTGTCATTATCTTTGCATGTGACCTTGGGAAAACAATGCCACTCTCCCTCCTCCAGTTTTTATGTGCAAATAGGAGCAGCAATACTTTCCTGATACCACATTCTGTCAACTCCTAAGATCGTGCTTCTGCAGAAATAAAATAATTCTAGCTATGCTGACAGAGTTAAAACAGCAAAGTCTTTCTAATATGGATGGAATTTATTGTTAAATGTGTTTTTATGCAGTTATAATCTGCTTCTGTTCAAGAAGGGTAGTGCACTATGCAGATACAAAATACCTTCTTATGAAGATAACTACATACAATCACTTAGGTTTTTATCAGTGTTTTTCTACATCCTTTTGTGAAATGTGGCCCCAACGGTGCTTCAAAACCCAGCAAGTTGCCTATGTTGCATGCCAGTGAGTCATCCTTAGGACTGATTCTGGGTAATGGTACTTCCAGAGAGGACTGGTGGGCCAATAATCGAACAGTGCTCATCATTCTCCAGCTCTGATGTATTTTTGTAAGTGCTTTGACTTACTGTTTCTAGCTGATATCACCTTTCTATGTTTCATGATTTCAAAAGAAAATATCATCCATAGTTTTTTCTTCCAAGATTTCTCAGATTTTTCTGCCTGAGCTTTAATATTACCTATCTCAGATGTAGGTGGAATTTCTATAGAGCTTAAATTTAGTGTAGCAGCTACAGATATCAGATCCCTGGAGACTGTAGTTCAGCACACTCCCCTCAGCCTCCTAGTCCTGTCTGATGATGAACAATTTGACCATTTTTGTATAAACATGTCCTACATCTACTGAGGAACAATTTGACCATTTTTGTATGAAAATGCCCTACATCTAACAAGTGAAAACAGTATGTATATTACACACATATTTAAATGTCCTGGCTTTAGACTGTCAGGATTTCAGAATTTTAGAGATTTAGAGATGTGTGGTTACTAGCAGTTGTTCTCATAAAAGAAATGTAAATTTTTTCATTAGCTCTTCCCTCAATTTTTTATTTTATTGTTTTCAAGAGTCATTGTTATGTCTTAGGTATAGATTGCGGAATTATTCTTTTTGCTTATAAGAATTTGTCTGTATATAAAAGAAGGTGATTAATATCAGAAATTACTTATCCTGACCAAAGTCGATAGAGAAATGAAAAAACACAGGAATTAGTGTAGTGTATGTTAACAGAAATTAAGCATAATTCCCCCCTCAAAACTTTAGGTTAAATGTAAATGCCAGAATGAACAATACCTTTATATCCATAGTAATATGTTACACTTAATAAGATAATAAAAACAGAGAAAAGAGAATAATTAAATGGGTAGATTACAGTAAGATTCTATGCAATAATTATTATTATAATAATTACTCTTAGATTTTTTCCATGACATTTGGCTCAATGAACCAGACATGAATTCATTTCTGAGCTACCTTTTTCCTCTGTTGCATACAAAAGCAGGAATATAAGACACTGACACACCCATTCTGCAGTGCAGTATAATTATTATCTAATGAGTAAACTTCTAGCCTGTGTGGAAATCTGATAACATTCTTTTTTGGTTGGCAGGGGGCTTTTTGTTTTTTTTTTTTTTTTTTTTTGTTTTTGTTTATGGTTGGGTGTTTTTTTTTTATTTTTTTTTCATACGCATCCTTCTACGATAATTTATTTGGTTTTAAATGTCTTTTTTTTTTTTTCCCCAATAATTTTTTAATGATTCTTACCTACAGTTCAGGCTGAGTTTTCATTATCAGTATGTCCTGCCATCATCCTTTTAATAAGTCATATCTGGTTTTATATAACATACTGCACCATTTCTAGGGGTTTCTTTGGATGCACTTATGACACAATTTTAGTCTGGAACAGGAATAAGCATTTGGCATACAGCCAGAATACACTGAAGCAAACCCCACTTGTGAGATTAGCTACTGAGGTGTTCAGTACTGTTTTGCTCTTCAAAGCCATTGTTATTTTGCCATGCTACTTGCCAATAGGGAGGGTGTCTGTAATGCAAACGCCTCATAAACAAAATCCACCTTCTATATATAAAACTAATTGTAACATTCTTTTTCTTTCTATTGACTGTGCTTAGGTCCTGAATGTCTTCCCTGCAAGAGGCCCCTGCTGTTTTACCTAGCTTTGTCAGTTCAAAGACAAGGGTCACCCCTACAGAAATGTTTGCCTTCTTTTTGGGCTCTGTACTTCATCAGTCCTGTTCCTTTTCTTTTTGCTTCCTTTCTCTACAAATGCCTAAAAGCCTTTTTTTCCTTATGTTCCATCAGTCTAGATCTGGTGTCAATGCACTTCCTTCTCAGTGCTCACCTCCCTCTTTCCATCCAGCTTGTATCTCAGGTCCCTTCAGGAGTGTGCAGCTTAGCGCCCTGCAGTGAGGCCTCTGCTTGCACTTACAGGGAAAGAGATGATACAAAACAAAAGCAAATGGCAATCAAAACCAGAATGTAATTTGAACTCAGATAAAAGGTTACTAAAAAAAGGTAGGAAGAATTGACTGTCAGCTGAAATAATTGAATTTATCTACATATCCTATTGCTATAATTCACTGTCTTAAGTATTAGTGTACTATAGGTAAACAAAAAGTAAATCTGAGTAATTACACCATTGCATTAAACTTTTTCTGCTTATATTGATTTTCCCACACAGGGTGCTACCTACAGAATAACATGACTGTTGTGTATGTATTCTTGTTAAGAAATGTGGTACTTTTATAATTGACTTGTATGTGCAAGTTTTTTCACCAGGTAATTTTGTGCATTGCTTTTGCAGAAATGTTAAGTGTTAAACAGATGTTCTGTGTTCCAAACTAATTTATTTATTCATTGTTACAGTCAAATTTTCTTTGAAACATGAAAAGGTAAGTTTAGATATTTAGAGCTCTTTCCCAAGAAGCAGGTGACTGCTGATATTCGTACCCATAAAATACCTCCAGTCCTAACCTGTGCATTTAAAAGACTTATACAGAATATACCAAATATGACCTGCTTCCCACCAGAGTTTTCAAACACCAAATAGGTTAATTGTACAAATTCTTAAACATAATGCTAGATGAATGATGTCTTCAGATATTAAATAATGACACTGGTAATATAATGAAATTTAAAGAAGACTCTTAATTAGAAAGGTACATAATAGGACAACAAAAGTATACTTTAAATTGAAATTTCAAGTAATGAGAATAAAAGATTTAATTTAATCCTGTTTTTAAATCTGAAGTGTGATGTGGGTAACATACAGGCATATTTACTTCATCTTACTGGTAAGATAAAGATAGGTTCTGTGTTAGTGTCATTTATTTTTCCATGCTTTGTGAGCAGGTACTGTGTGAACCCAGGGCATCTTATCAAATGGGCAGACTCATTCACACATGATTAAAGTTTTGTATAAACCACCGTCAAAATTCAGAAGTCCTATGTTTCTATCTTTATTGCCAAGTCATTACACTGCTGACTTCAGCTAAGGCTCAAGTCCACAGCCTATGCAAATGACGTGTAGGTGGGGACTCTTTTGGTATATATTAGCTGGTTAATCCAGTGAGAAACATCAAAACAGAGCTTTTGCGTACCTCTGTGGAATGGACTTTATAATATATGACTCCCCACTTAATAATTAATTTAATCTTACCTTCAAAGAAATACATGACTAATGTCCTTTCTTGGCCAAAACTGCCATGGAGTAAGTGAAATTTGGTTTATGTCAGCAGTGAATTGAACCCTGTGTGTTTTTGCCAGAGAAAGCTGGTTTTGTAATGCTTGCTTATGTTAGATTAATATTCTGATGCATAACAAAGTAAGCTATACTGTTGCATTTAGATCTTAAAGATCTATGAAACAATGTTTCAAAAATTATTAATACGAAACAACTTAACATTAAAGAATTATATCACAAACTAAGTGCAAGGATGTCTAAGATAAAAGACTGAATTAATCAATATAAGTCTGCATCCAACTGATATATTTGTATTATTTATTTGAAATTAGCTACTTGGATGTTTGCCAGACTAGAACAATCCAAAGACCTAGGTGACTTATTCTAAAGAATAACATAGTTTGCTTAATTTATCTTCCCTATACCTGAGTATACTTCTCCATATTTCTTTTTATAATGTTGAAAAATGTACCTTATCTTCGAAAATGTATCTTATGAAGTGTACCTTTAAATTGTGTTCTAAGTTTTCAGGGGAGAAAAACCTTACTAATATCTTGTTTAGTTAATCAGCACCAAATGTAGACAAAACCAGAATGCTACAAATATCACCCATTCCTTTCAAGCACTGAGGAAAATATGTAATAAACATACATTTTATCTAGCTATTATGGTGCTGCTATACATTATTGCTAAAGCTGGTGAGATATTTTTGTCAAGTATACCAGTTACAGACTAAAAGTGTTCCATTAAAAAAATAATAGATTCAGTTTGATTTTGTTAAAAACAGGACAAAAAATCATTGGGATCCTTCCTGGCTTCCCCTTGGAGTTGCCTTGTTATTAAAACCTCAAGAGGAAGAGGAGGTGATTGAGGAGGCTCAGTGAGCCCCGGGGTTGCCATACAGCTTTGTGGGGTGCAAAGCTGTCACCTCAGAGCTTCTTCCAGCCTTACTGTTGACAACTCAGCCCCAGGAAAATCTCTCTGTGACCAGATTTGAACTCACCATTGGATTTTTCTAAGTACACCAATGTGATCCTAATCACGCATCCACCTCATTCCTGTCCTACCACTGTGACTTTTCCATAGCAAGAAATCAGGTGTGCACACTGGATGGCATCTGTGGTGTACCAGAAACTTCTGTGACCCTAATGTTTGCGTTTTGACCCAGTCACTCTTGTGACTCTAGAAAGAGAAGAATATTTTCAAGGTATTTTATGAAAATCTGGTAGGAGTAACAGACATCTGGAAAAATTCCTGTGGAATACAATGGAACAAACCTTTTAAGTGCTTGCACTTCCATAGTGAACAAAGTGAGTAGCACATTTTCAAGCTTAACCCCATCTGGCAACTAAGTAACACACAGCCGCTTGCTCACTCTTCTCTGGTGGAATGAGAATCAGAAGGGTAAAAGTGAGAAAACTCATGGATCAAGGACAGTTTAATTGATAAATCAAAAGCTGTTAGCAGAGCAAAGCAAATCAAAACAAGGAGTTCATTGGCCACTTCCCATCGGCAGGCAGGTGTCTGGCCATCTCCAGGACAGCAGGACTCCATCACACAGAACAGTTACTTGGGAAGATAAACGCCATCACACTGAGCGTCTCCCCTTTCCTCCTTCTTCCTCAGCTTTACATGCTGAACATGACAAATTGATATGGGATATCCTTCTGGTCAGTTGAGGTCAGCTATCCCAGCTTTGTTGCCTCCCAATTGCTTGTGCACCCCCAAGCTGCTTGCTGGTGGGGTGTAGTGAGAGGCAGAAAAGGCGTTGACGCTGTGCAAGTGCTGCTCAGCCACAGCTAAAACATCCCTGTGTTATCAACACGGTTTAATCACAAATCCAAGACATAGCCCCATGCTAACTACTGTGAAGAAAATTAACTCTATCCCTGCCAAAACCCAACACATGCATGCTTGAACCTTTGCCATGATCATTACTCAGTCATCTTTGCAAGATGGACTGTAATAAAAAACATAAATGACCACAATTTAGAACACTTGAACCTTTGATGATGCAGTAAAGTAAGATAATTATGTCAATCTAGTTATAGCTACTGGTAGTGTAATAACAAAACTATAAATTTACAGATGAGAGAATCAGAACAATGAAAAACCTGCTGGTTACAGTACTGAATCTGAATTAAGGAAAGACAAGCAAATATTTAAACAAGTCTTAACAACAACTAAAAAGCGTTGCAAATATCCAAATGCCTTACATATTCATACGTGTTATCAGTTATTAATGCCTTCAGTCCATTTTGTCTTGCTAGTTCAATTCTGGAAATGACACAGCTTTTAAACTATCGACTGAAACGTAACTTTCATATCCAAAGATACTTTCTCACAAGTTTTTCTGACAGCTGTACAAGCATTTATACTTAGGTAATTAATACAATGGCATCTGGGTTGTCAGGCATCATTCTAAAACACTACAACAATTTAAAATAAGTTTGCAAGCTTAAGCATGTTTTTTCTAAGAAAAAGAAGTAAATGGAAAGAAAAGTTATAAAAATCACAAACTTCATATAGTAATTAGTTTTGCAACTGCATTGCTTGAAACGTTTCAAGGAAGCCCAATGAGAATTCTTTGTCTTTTAGTCCTGACTACAGTGGTATAAAATTTTGTGAGAACATGCTTAACTTTGAGGACCAATGTAGCTCACATCAAAGATGCCTTAAGAGAGCTTTTAGCATAACATAGTTTACATGAATAAGATAATGCTCAGTACATAAGACTGTTTTCTCTATTTTATTCAAATCACATGCTCACAGAGAAATAAATTCGTAACTTTGCATAATATTGTGGCAAAAAATGTCCTGTAAAGGCACCTGCAAGTACAACTCTGATTATGATTAAAGTTTATCTTACTATACACTAGCTAAGAGGATCATTATATTATATACTGTGCCATGATTAAACTGTTTTTTCTTAAAGAACTTTGAATTTATGTTCAGACAGCTTTTATATTCATAAGCTCAGAACACTACTCCACACATCCCCAGAGAGCAGCCCAGGAAAGACTAATCAAAGTACTGGCACTTACTCTACTCTAATGTGCATTTCTATCAGTACTGTAGTAAGTCTAAGTCAAATCCACCTAAGCCTCTCTATATAACATGTTCAGTTTCAGCTGTGATCTGGATTAACCTTAAAAAAAGAAAGAAAATGTCTGCTGCAGAACCGAATAAAGGCTTTTGCTATTTGAGTCATATATTGGGCTCAGTCTTGTCATCTGAAGGCAATGGAGAATTTGGCTGAGCCATAACAGTAAGACTGCCCATAAGTGATTGCCAGAAGTAGGGGTGGGGGGTGGGGGAGGAAGGGGAGGGCAAAGGGGAAGTGGATGAGTAGGGAAAAAATAAATAAATAGTTTCAGCCTCTGTTTTTCCTTTTTTTTTTTTTTTATAGTCAGAGGTTTTGTGTTTTTTTGTGTGCTAGGAACAAAATGATGTCTGTGGTCAGCCTCTGAACTTCAGATGTAACAATATTCTGCTGGGTCTTACAAATAGCAGAAATAGCTCTAGACTGTGCATGGACTTGTATATGTTCAAGCATTCAATATTTTTGACTAGCTGGAACTAATGGAGCAGGCTTTCAAAGCAAAACTTCCATCCTAGCAATTTAAATAAATTACTAACAGGAAAGTATTTTTATGACATCAAGTAAAACATTGAAAGGTTCAGCAGTGACTTGAGGCATATTTAGACCTTGTAATGGAGCACAGGCAGAGGGATGACCTGAGATGGTACTTCCACTTCAAGCAAAACAAATTGGCATGAAAGGTAGTTGTTTGATCCCAAAAGGAGTATAGATGCATAAGAATAGTTCCATATCTATACTAATAATCCTTGCCTCACAGATGTTTTCTTAACAGCGTTTTTACAGATGTGGACATTATGCCACGTATAATATCATGTAATAGCATACACAACACATTTTTTTCTAGTCCTAAAATGAATGAAGCAACTCTTGCACATTTAGGTGAAATCTGAAACACTTTAACAAAAGCAAACATATTATTTTCAGTCTTGATTATTTAATTTTTCTCCATTAGCCACTATCTGTATTTCTAATGAGGCTTAATCTTTATGGTAGAAATTTCAATACTCAGCACATTATGTAGGAAAACAAGGCCTTCAGTATTTGGCTATTTCTGTCCTTTGAATATAAACAGAAAAACTCAGCATTCCAGATTGTCTCTTCTGATACATTCATCCTTCTCATTGCGGAAGCTTGTCCTACACATTAATAAACATTCATTGTTGAACTAAAAGGGTTTGCCAACATAATGTGAGAACAAAACATGCTGTGGTTTGAAATGGACCCAGGAGAGGTATATGTTTCCTTCTTCTTCAAGACCTAATAGGGCTTCTGATGACGTCCAATTTGACAGGCCCCCCCCCTTTTTTTTTCATTTGCAGTATTTATTGAATAGTAAAATTTCTCTGAACCTCAAGGCAATCTCATCATGTTTATCTTGAATGCTAAAACTATCAGGAAAGTGCTGAACTGTTTATTCCTCCTCCTATAGATTGACATGTGACATCTGACAGGGGTCATATTTCATTCCTCTTGCTCCCCATAGCTTTTAAAATTAATCAGAAGAGTAAAAAAGGTTGTCATATTCTAATATTACTCCTAAAATGAACATACTTTTTTCTCTGTTCTATTTGTTAGAGTCAGATTTCTCTTTCTTTTCTTTCACTGTCTACCAATTTAAGGTAGATATGTAGATATGGAACTGCAGAGGTCCAGATGAGATCCAACCAAAGAAATATTAATTTATTATTCAACACAACATTATACTGAGATGTTTCCCTACTTAAATAAATAAACGAATTCTAACTGACAGTAGATTTCTATAAGACAAATCCCCAAGTCAAATCTCCAGACAAAGCAAATAAGAAGCAGACCCTACTTCCTGAGCTCAGGTTTGCTGCAATGAGAAGCTTATGCTGCTGCAACTTCAAGTCATGTCCATGTAGAATCATTGAATTGTAGAACAGTTTGTTTTAGAAAAGAACTTCAATGATAATCTAGTCCACCCACCCCCTCCCCCCGCTATGGGAAGAGACATGTTTCATCAAATCAAGGTGCTCAAAGCCCCATACAGTCTGACTTTGTGCATTTTCAATGATAGAGCATCCACAGCTTCTCTAGGCAACCTATTCTAGTGTCTTACCACCCTTGTTGTAAAAAGTGTCATCCTTATGTTCAACCTAATCCTATCTTTTTTCAGTTTGAAACCATTTCCACTTGTTTTTTCACTATAGGCTTAGTAAAAGTTGTTCTCCATCTTTCTTATAAGCTCCCTTTGAGTACTGAAATGTTGCAATCAGGTCTCGACAGAGTCTCCTTTTGTCCAGGCTCAATAACCAAAACTCAGCCTCTTAGTAACTAGTGCAGTGCTGTGTTTTGATTTTTTGGCCTGGGAACAATGCTGATAACGCTGATGTTTTTAGTTCCTGTTCAACTGTTTGGTCTGGCCAAGGACTTTCTGAGCCTCGTGCTCTGCCAGGGAGGAGGGGAAGCTGGGAGGAAGCAGAGACAGGACACCTGACCGAAACTAGCCAAAGAGGTATTCCATACCACAGCACGTCATGCCCAGGATGTAACTGGGAGTTACCCGGAAGGGCTGGGACTACAGGTTTGGACGAGGGATCGGTCGGTGCTCAGCTGGGGTGAGTGGGGCGAGTTATTGGTTGTCTGGTGCTGAGGTGTTGTATTCTTTCCTCTTGTTATTTCCTTTATCATTATTATTATTGGTGGTAGCAGTAGTGGTTTGTGTTATACCTTAGTTACTAAACTGTTCTTATCTCAACCCGTAGGAGTTGCATTCTTTTCGATTCTCCTCTCCATCCCTCTGGGTGTAGGGGGAGGGCAAGAAGGGGGAAAGTGAGTGGACGAGCTGTGTGATTTATGGCTCACTTTGTTTAAACCACGACAAGGGGCTATAAGGATGCTGGGGAGGGACTATTGATTAGGGACTGTAGTGATAGGACAAGGGGTAATGGGTTAAAACTTAAACAGGGGAAGTTTAGATTGGATATAAGGAAGAAGTTCTTTAGTGTGAGGGTGGTGAGGCGCTGGAATAGGTTGCCCAAGGAAGTTGTGAATGCTCTGTCCCTGGTGGTGTTCAAGGCCAAGTTGGACAGAGCCTTGGGTGACGTGGTTTAGTGTGAGGTTTCCCTGGCCATGGCAGGGGGGTTGGAACTGGATGATCTTAAGGTCTTTTCCAACCCTGACTATTCTATTATTCCATGATTCTATCATCCTGATGTAATGATTTTTTATTTTTTTTATTTTTCTCAGCCTGTGCCTGGTAAAGATGTTTCAGTTCATAAACCAATCTTTCTTAACGTTTCTGTCAAATGACCTTTTTAGTAAAATTCCTAGGGAGCAATTTGGTGTTCAAAATTGAGCTATCTATCTCTTAAACAAATGAAAGTCTTACCTGGAGTGTTTTACTCCTTTTAAAGTTAGACTTAGCTGGCCCATCTGATTTTTTAAATTATTTGTAGTAAACCAAACCAGACAGATGAAATTCTGAAATCTTCCTCGTCTATATGCTACACTAATGGCATTTGAATCTTTTTATTTCTGGAATCAAATACAGCATTTGAAAGTTTCATATGAAACAATTATCCACAGCTGCCTTTGGCATTCTCTCGTTTTGGTTAAATAACATGAAGTAGTGCAGTGGAAAAGCATCAGCAATGCGTCAGGCCTTGAAGTTCTGTGGGAAATTCCTATGTTCTTACCTTGATGGCAGAAACAGTTTTTGAAAATGTTAATAACAACTGGACTGCTGTAATGGATAGATTTAGACTTCTATGGATGGACTGGGGAGGCCAGGAGGGTGGTTGGACATTTACATGAGAAGCAGGAATGCATGAGGATATGCTTTCAGATGAGTTAGGGGCTAATCAAGAGTTTATGGGTCAAGATAAGCAGTCATGGGTGCTGCTGTAGTGGTTATCTGCTATAAATCTGTACCAGCTTTAGCTGGGATAGTGTTCATTTTTTTCATAGTAGCTAGTATAGCGGTATGTCTTGGATTTGGGATGAAAATAGTATTGATAACACAGGGATGTTTTAGTTGTTGCTGAGCAGTGCTTGGACAGAGTCAAGGTCTTTTCTGCTTCTCACACCACACCACCAGTGAGCAGTCTGGAGGTGCACAAGAGGCTGGGAAGGGACACAGTTGGGACAGTTGACTCCAAATCACTAAAGGGGTATGCCATACCATATATAATCATGTTCAGCAATAAAAGCTGGGATAAGAAAGAGGAAGGGAGAGACATTCAGAGTTAAGCATTCGTCTTCCCAAATAATCATCACACATGATGGACCCCTGCTGTCCTGGAGATGGCTGCACACCTTCCTGCCAATGGAAAAAAAAAGCAAACTGGAAAGAGTGTCCGCTACACATGATGATTGTGCCACCATTCAAAAAAGGACCTTGACAGGCTGAAAAAATAGTCTGACATTCATGAAGTTCAACTACAGTAAATTCAAACTCTTGCACATGGTGGAACAGAACAGGCTGGGGCCAGACTCCCTGGAAAGCAACTCTGCAGAGGAGGAACAGGGCATCTGTTGGGCAGCAAGCAGACTATGAATCAGAAAAGTTCTCTTGAGACAAAGGTCAACGCCTCCTGGGCTGCATTGCTTAGAGTTCTCCAGCAGGCTGAAAGAGGTGGTATTTCACCTCTACTCAGTAGTGGGCACCCTTTGTCAGGGATTATATTGTTAGGACAAGAGGTAATGGGTTCAGGCTTCGCCAGGGGAAGTTCAGGTTAGATATAAGGAAGAAGTTCTTCACTGAGAGGGTGGTGGTGAGGCACTGGAACAGGTGGCCCAAAGAAGTGGTAAATTCCATCCCTGGCAGCGTTCAAGGTCAGGACGGACAGAGTCTTGGGTGACATGGTCTAGTGTGAGGCACTCCTGCCCATAGCAGGGAGATTGGAAGTAAATGATCTTAAGGTCCTTTTCAATCCTAACCATCCTATGATTCAATGATTGTCTGACACTACATTTTTCAGGAGTGTTGATCTGCTTAAGGGTAAGAAGGCTCCAGAGATGGATCTGCACAGTCTAGATTGATGAGCTGAGGTCAGTTGTATGAAGTTCAGCAAGGCTAAGTTCTTGGTCCTGTATCTGGTTCACAACTATGGCATGCAATGCTACAGGCCTGTCAAAGAGTGGCTGGAAAGCTGCCTCATGGAGAAGGACCTGAAGACATTGGTCAACAGCCAACTGAACATCAGCCACCAGTGTGCCCTGGTGGCCAAGAAAGCTGACAGCTTCCTGGCTTGTATCAGAAAGTGTTGCCAGAAGGACCAAGGAAGTGATCGTTCCTGTGTACGTGGCGCTGGTGAGGCCGCACTCTGAATACTGTGTTCACTACATGAAAGACCTTGAGGTGCTGGGGCTTGTCTAAAGAAGGCGAACAAATCTGGTGAAGCATCTAGAACAGAAATCAATCAGAAGTGTCAGGGAACTGGGGTTGTTTAACCTGGGGAAAAAAAAAAATGCTTAGAGGAGACCTCATTGCTCCCTACAACTACCTGAATGGAGGTTGTAGGGAGGTGGGGGTCAGAATTTTCTCCCGAGTAACAGGTGATAGGACAAGTTGGAATAGCCTCAAGTCATGCCAGGGGAGCTTTCGATTGGATACAAAGAAAAATTTCTTCCCAGAGAGGCTGTCAAGCATTGGAAGAGAACGACCAAAATGGTTGAGTCACCATCCTTGTGAGTATTTAAAGGACTGTTTGTGTGGACATATTTTATTAGTGACAGTCCTAGTTAAATGGTTGGATTCAATGATCCTAGAGGTACTTTCCAACTTAAAACATCTTATGATTACATGATTGTAAGTTTGTCCTATTATTAACCCAAGATATTAATTCTATCTGCTTCATGAATGCTCCAGTTTTGCATTTTCACTGTGCCCTAGTCACATATTAAAAAAGCAACTTCAGGCAATTCTTGAGTGAGAGCATCTTATCTGAGAATGTACAGAGGAAGAAACTTTTTTAAGTAATATCTTACAACACATGACTCCTGTAGAAGAATGAGAGTAAATTATGACTGCATGTGTATCTTTCACTTATTGTTGCAACATAGATATAATATTGGGTAAATCAGCAATCAACACGACACAAATTATCAACTAGAAGATAACTGTACGTATCTTCCTAGATTAAAAAAAACCAACAAACTGATATTTTTCATAGGTTTTGTGTCTACAGTATTGGGTTTAGGTTGAGATTAGACTGTGTTTGGACTATTATTCATGTGTCAACAACATTGCAAATATAGCTACAACATCTGACTCACTTGGAAGATGGATTATAAGTACCAAATATTAACTTCTCAGTCTTTTTAAATCTAAAAATGAAACAACTGCCATTTATGAATGTGCCTGTTCTTACAATGACAACGTTCACATACCAGACTAAAAATATTGCAGTAGAACAAGTATATCAGATTTGCCACCAGCTTGCTCATATATATGACAAGAAAAGAGAAATAGCAGATCTCAACAAAGAAAAGATACTAGCAAGTTTAATATCTAGAATTTATTAAAAGTTCATTTTCTTGTCAGAAAGCAGACAATATCCCTCCAATTATTAGTCCAGTTCTAGGATTCCAGCGTCAGAACTGTCTTTTTTGAAGTAAAATGTTAGTATTACTAAATGGACATCGGCACAGCTGCCACATAGTTGTATTGTCAATATGAATAAAAACTTTTTATAAGATGAAACGTTGAAATTTTATGTACTTTGTATTGTCTATGTCTTTATCTATTGATAAAGACAAGCAAAATAAATTTAAGATTTCCACAGGCCTGAACTAGTCACTGAATTTAAACACTTCATGATTACATACATTGAAATAAAAAAATCTATTAATAGCATATTATCAATTTTCAAAGTAAAGCAGGGAATTTTAGTACTTTATGATGTGTGAATTTTAGTAATTTATAATGTGTGAATTTTAGTAATGCTGAAATGAGTCACAAATCTGCAGTTTTGGAAATGTAGTTTTTTGTCAGGAGAAAAATTCCACAGTAAATGCAAACCTATCTAAAAATGAAAGTAAACACATTTCAAATTAAAATTTTAACAAAATAATTACACTGACAAGCAACTTTATGAATGTGACCTGGAACAATTTATTGGTGTATATGGTCTCAAAATTAAAGGTTTGGACAGTTTCACATGGCATTTTCAAATTTTTTGAAACTATGAAATGTAATATATATCATATTCTTTTTTTTGTGTGTGTGTATTTTGTTTATATCTCTGTGTTTCCAAAGTAACAATAAAGAAAAAGTAGTTATATTTTGTACAGCTTCATTTCTGCAGGTAGTATGTCATCTTTAGTACATAAAAATAGTAAATACTTAAATACTACAGGCTAAAAATGTAATGCATTAATGAAGAAGGAATAAAAATCCATTCTGTGTGCTTGCTTATTAGAGGGCAATAAACTACTGTTTGAATCAATAGCTATTAAAATTTTAAATTCAGGTAAATATATATCAGTTAACCCTCCTTTTAACAATAAATCATTTTTTTTTAATCTAAAATAGGTTAAGAGATCCCTGTTTATAGCTAGATATATACATAAGAAATATATGATGTTTATAAAGCATAAATAATATTTAAATAACTTTCCACTTATCCATCTTTTATATTACAGGCTAATATTCTGATTTATATTAAAGGTTAATATTCTAATAATTTAGACTAAAATACAGAATTTTGAATGTCATGAGGTAAAAAAAATCTATCTCATGTTTTTGATTGTAGGTAGGATTTGAAGAAGATTTAAGTCTTTGGAAATTATGTTGGGTACTACTCAAAACCACACAAAGCTGATCTTGGAAGTAGAAGAAGTAATAAGTGGAAAAGTAACATTTGTTCTGTGTTAAAGTGATTCATGCACTGCCAGGAGACAGGAATGTAAAAAATACTTTCAGAAGTGGAGAAAGAGCCATATTGGTTTTCTTCCTCTAAACAATAAAAATTGCATAGCTAGCATGATGTCCCCCCAAAAAGACATTCTCAGAGTTAGATTTGCAGACTAAAGTTTCCCATACAAATACCCATATCCAGATGAAATTATTTTCTGATGACACAAAACTAAATTCAAAATAACTACATTTACATTATGAAAGGGAAGATATCCATTTAACAGCTATCTCAGTTTAATGATTACCAGCCTGTTTTCTGGGAGAAGGGTCTGGAGACAAGAATAGGAAATATATATTGGCAGGCAGCTAAGCTGGAGCAATGCGAATGGCATTTCTGGAGGCAGGATTTGGCTTGGATATCACTGAGGCAATCCTGCTTTCTCTTGTCAGACCTCTGTGATTGTGACTAGACATGGTGAAATATGCAGCTGAAGCTGTAATGAGACTAATACTGAAAGTGAGTAGAAGGAATCTGCACATGGCAACGAGGCTGTTGTGTCTTTTGTATTCCTGATCCGTGTTCATATGGAAACCAATTCAACAATGTCCAACAGACTACTTCTAATAGGGGTTTTGCACCTGTTAACATCAAGGAATTTATAGACTTCTTTACTTTGTTTATTACCTTCAGACAAGTTTGTAACTGGAAAATGTAATTTATGGGTGTACTGAATCTTTACACTGAATTTTTAATTTCTAGTGATATTAATAGAAGCTACATATGCACAGACTGAAGTATGAGTTGAGATTCAGAAAGTAAATGCATGGAAAATTTTGCTATGAAGGAAAAATTAACTATTCCTGTGGTTGTTCTGAAAAGTCTTATATCTATTCATTTTTAAAGATAAAACTTGGGAAACCATTTTTCACGAGTATGCATGAGCTCATTCCACTTCCATTTACTGGAAAATATGACAGGTATTTCTGTAGCAGAAAACCATGAATCTCTCCCCTGATCTGTTTAACCATGTCACAGGCACTGAGTCAGTGTATAAGAAACAACAGTTTGTTTCAAATATAGAGGACTTAAAAGGAAGTAGAAAGTATTCTGTGCTATCATTCTGCTACCAGGACTAAAGAGTATAACAAATATAGCTACTTGCTCAATTATAGGGCCAGTGCTCTTCAATGCTAATGTAGATGATCTGGAAGCCTTAATCAAATGTATATTAAGTAAGTTTGCCAATGATACTAACTTAGGAGGATCTGTGTACTTATTTGAGGGTAGAGAGGCTTTACACAGAGAGCTGGATAGACTGGGCAATCACCAACCATATAAATTTAACAAGAGCAAGTACTAGATTCTCCACCTGTGACAGGGTAATCCTGCTTAAATGTACAAATTGAGGAACAGTAGGCTAGAGACCAGGGGTGTGGAAAGAGATGTGGGGTTTTGGGTTGATGGCAAGTTGAATATGAGTCAGCAGTGTGCCCTGGCTGTAAAAAGGGCCAACATAGCTCGAGGGGGCTGTTCTGTAGGTTGAGAGAGGTGATTGTTCCACTCTGCACTGCACTGGTGCAGCCCCACCTCAAGTACTGTGTGTAATTTTGGGTGCTTCCATAAAAGAAGGACATCAAACTATCAGAATGTTTCATCAGAAGAGGTAACCAAGATAATGAAAGGTCTCAAGTTCAAGACCTACAAAGAACGCCTAATGTAAAAAGATCAAAGCTAGATAATTGATTGATTGATTGATTGATTATAATTGAATGCAACTGAATGATTCTGAATTTGCAAATTAATTTAGTTTTCTGTCACACAAGCCAGTAATGAGTCAGCATGCATCAGCATGAGCTAGCAATGTGCCCTTGTGACAAAGAAGGCTAATGGTATCCAGGCCTGCATTAGGAGATAGATTTCCAGTAAGTCTAGAGAGGTGATTGGAGAGGTCACAACAGGAGTCCTGTGTCCAGTTCTGGGCTTCCCAGCACTAGAGAGATGTGGACACACTGGAGAAACTCCAGCAAAGAGACAATAAGATTTTGGAGAGGCTGGAGCATCTCTCCTGAGAGGAAAGGCTGAGTCTGAGAGAGCCAGAACTTTTCAGCCTGGAGAAAAGAAAGCTCAGGAGACATCTTAACAATAAATATAAATACCTAAATGAAGGGTGAAAGGAGGGTGGATCTGGGCTCTTTTCAGTGGTGCCCACTGACAGACCCAGAGGCAACAGGTACAAACTGAACTACAGGAAACACTTTTTTTACAGTGAGGGTGACTGAGCACTGACACAGTTTGCCCAAGGGAGGATGTGGAGTCTTCATCCTTGGAGATATTTAAAAGGTGCCTGGACATCGTCCCGGGCAACTGGGCCTAGGTAGCCATGCTTGAGCAGGAGGTTTGAACCAGATGACATTCACGGGGCTCTTGCAATCTCAACCATTCTGTGATTTTGTGAAATGCCACCAGTTGACAATTGTGTATAAAACTCCAATAGTGAGTATGCTGGGTATGCCATTTCTAGATGTGGGTAGGTCCCTTAATAACATTTCAGTTATTTTTTGTGAATTCAAATTTTTTTTTTGTGTAAGCAATTTCTTTTGGAATCAGGAACAGTTAGTTTGTTCAAGCATAAAGTAGTTGATCTAAATTTTCATAGTTTTAATTATATGTACATATTTTCCACTATGTGCTGATCAAACTATTTGTACCAAGAAGATATTGTAAGGAATAAAAATCCTAAACACTGTAAGAAGAAAAAAATTACATTAATTGCAAAATAACCAGTCTGGTAAACTGCCAATTTATCACAGTGAGAAAAGTAGTATAATACACTCTTTCTGAGAAAAAAATCAGATTATTAAACACAAGAAAATATGACCCACAAAATGCACAGAGTGTAATAAATAGATTATGAGATACCTTGAATACACGAAATACGTTGAAACCTCTAGAAAAATGCATGGACATCATGTTTTATTCTGAGAAAAAGAAAACCAGAGTGATGCCAGGTCTCTCTATTTTTCCTTGCTTTAATGGATTTCATGCCTTCTTATTGTTCCTTAAAAGGCAGTCAATATGATACAAAGAGTAGGCCTAAACTATAACCTGGATGAATTTTAATTTATCAGGTAAGGTAATGAAAGAGTAGCTATCCTAAATTCAACTTCCATAACAGGTTCAAATAATTTAATTCCTACATAATACAGGTTTGTTTTTTTTTTTTTTTGGACACACTTTTAATTAGGAATGTACCTATTTATCAATAAAGTGAAATTTTGGTAGCCTTTTAGTTAGTGGAAATTTGGCCATTGGTTTCAACAGCCAAGTGATCTTTTATATAATAACTGCTGCCTTTAGTACTGTTTTATATTGCTTTTCTTATATTTGTTTTAAGTATTGTCCTTTCATCATGATTACTTAAAGTTTATACTGTCTAGGTTTTCTCAATTAGAATCTTCAATAAACTTTTTTTACTCGTGGTTACAAACTGTTCTTTAAAGTGCATCTTACTTTTGTCTCCTTGGGATTTTTCTTATGATATATATATATATATAAATAAATAAATATAAAGTTTTATCTAAAATCCTGATGGAACAGGAGTAATTGTGTATGAGTCTTTAATAACTTAAATCTTATTCTTTCTCTTCTTGTTTCAATGTATGCATAAAATATATGAAAGTGTTTTTTTCCTTCTTGTTATAAAGAATATAGGGAGAGCAACACTGAACTATTTATGAAATCTAAATCATTTATAGCAGAAAATGGCTGCGGTCTATCCAAATGTAGAAAAAGGAGTTTCTCAGGAGTATAGACAACTTATGAGATTTTTTCCTGTTTACATTCAGACAAGAGAAGCTGTTATTGTGTAGTGTTTCATCTGCTCAGTATAGCATTAAATAAATATATCTCTGCAGGTTATCACTGTGTCAGCAGGGAGCTGAGATGCATGCATGCATAACTGTTCCAGCATATAAAAAAGAAAGAAAACTATATGGTTTAATGTAGAGTTAAACAGGTAATACAAATAAATATGTGATAAACCTGTTACTGCTGTATGTCGTATGCTGTATACCCTAATCTATGTGCTAGACTGAGATTTATATTCATAAAAGACGGGGTTAAAAACACTGGGAAAGCAGTCACTCTAGTTTCCATCAAAACCAGCCAATACATGTACCTTCTGTGACTGAAGAATGTTTTAATTCTGAAATATACTTCTTTAATTGTCAGTTGCAACTTTTCTTCTTTTAAGACTGTTTCTATAATTTTTGTAAAAATTAGTTATTTTGGGTTGGAAAACACCTTTAAAATCATCTAGTTCCAACCCCCTCCTGCCATGGGTATGGACATCTTCCACTAGACCAGGTTGGTCAAAGCCCTCTCCGGCTTGGCCTTGAACACTGCCAGGAATGGAGTAGCCACAGCTTCTCTGGGTAACCCGTTCCAGTGTCTCACCACAATCGTAGCAAATTATTTCTTCCTAATATCTAAGCTAAATCTCTCATCTCTCAGTCTAAAGACATTCTCCCTCGTCCTGTTACTACATGCCTTTGTAAAAAGTTCCTCTCTGGATTTCCTGTAGGCCTCTTTAGGCGCCGGAAGCTGCTTTAAGGTATCCCCTGAGCCTTCTCTTCTTCAGGCTGAACAAGCCCAACTCTCTCAGACTTTCTTCACAGGAGAGATGTTCCAGCCCTCTGATCGTCTTTGTGGCCCTCCTCTGGACTCACTTCAGCAGGTCCGTGTCCTTCTTATGTTGGAGGGCTCAGAGCTTTATGTAGCACTCCAAGTGGGGTGTCACAAGAGCAGAGTAGAGGGGAAGAATCACCTCCCTTGACCGGCTGGCCATGCTGCTTTTCATGCAGCTCAGTATATTGTTGGCTTTCTGAGCTGCAAGTGAACACCACCAGTTCATGTTGAGTTTCTCACCAACACCCTCTAGTCCTTCTCCACAGGGCTGCTCTCAATCCAGTCTCCACCCAGATCTTATTTGTGCTTGGGATTGCTCTGACCCAGGTGCAGGACCTTGCACTTGTCCTTGTTGAATATCATGAGGTTTACACTGACCCATTCTCAAGCCTATCGAGGTCCCTCTGGATGGCTTCACTTCCATCCAGTGTGCTCACCACAGGTTCCTTCAGTGCTTTAGCTTTCCTAACTTGACTGGATAAAGTGAAAAACTTTGTCTGGAGCATTATTTTATAACTCCTTTTTTTAAGAATTAGGAACTTCAGGTTCCTGTGCTTCTTCACCGAATTATTCTAGTGTCTGGCCTTTGGGTGCAAGGAAGCAAGACAACATTGAAGTGATTGTAGACATGAAGGTTAGAGGTTAAGTAGAGGATAGAGCTAGATATGTCTCACTGGAAATACTTATAACATAGATTCTTAGAAAGCAGGTTGGGAAAAAATTCTTATTAACAGTGTAATCCAGAGTCCTTTCTCTAAACAGATCATGCAGTTCAGCTTTTTTTTTTTTTTTTTTCAATAGAAGCAGAAGCTTGGCATACATAAAAAGACATAAGGGTAGGTCCAAATCAAGAACTTACATTGACTGTGTCTTTGTTGAGCTATTTTACTCAAAACCTCATTGTTTATGGTTCAGGTCCTTAAAGATCCTAAGTTTTCCCAATCAAGTTTCTTCACTGCCTTCAGCCCTGAATATAGAAATGGCAGTATCTCAGTGAGGCTGAGTGTTTCCATATCCCTGTCATGCCTACATCTATCCTTGATTCAGAGTCTTGTGACACTGAACAAAAAAAAAAAAAAAAAAAAGTCCAAATCTGAAATCATATGAGAACACTCATCCTTTGTGTAGCTGCTGAGAACACTTAGCATAGCAGAAACTGCAATAACCAGTACTTCTACTTACAATGTGGTAATGAAGGAAACACTGCCACCTATCATTTCAGAGCATTGTGATTACAGCTCTGTTCTGGGTTTACCAGTAGCCATTTTGCTCCTTCTTAGTAACTGGTCAAGCTCTGTGTTTTGACTTCCAGCCTGGGCGGAGAGCTGATAACACCAATTGTTTTTAATTGTTCTTAAGTAATGTTTATTCTGGCCAAGGACTTTGTGAGTCTCATGCTCTGCCAGGGACAAGGGGAGGCCGGGAGGAAGCAGAGACAGGACACCTGACTTAGGCTGACCAAAGAGGTATTCCACACCACAGCACGTCATGCCCAGGGAGGTAACTGGGAGTTACCCGTAAGGGCACGGTCTCTCTTCAGGGGGGTTGAACTCGTTCGGTGGTGGTACCGTATTCTTTTCTCTTGTTATTTTCTCTTATCAATATTATCATTGGTAGTAGCAGCAGTGATTTGTGTTATACCTTAGTTACTGGGCTGTTCTTATCTCAACCCGTGGGAGTTACATTCTCTCGATTCTCTTCCCCATCCCTCCGGGAGTGGGGAGGGCCGGGGGGAGGGGTGAGTGAACGAGCTTTTGTGGTTGGGTTTAAACCACGACAAGTTCTTACCCACCAAGTCACTTGATTTTCAGTATTTTTAGCTGTGTGAGTATGCTTTTCCATAAAAATGTTAGGGACAGCTTCTTAAGTAAAGCTGTGGGTCAATAAGACTAAAACTACTACAGAGTTCATGTCTCTTCTTTCTGACTGCTATATTAAACAGATTCTAAAAGGTGGGCTTTTGCATACTCCTTTTTTAAAGGAAACTATAGGTTACTATGAAGTGATAATTTATATGCCTATATTCCAAAAGGAATTTCAGGCTCAGATATACCATAAGGATATTTCTGGACCAGTTATGTCTCTTTTCCCAGTTTTTACAAATATAAGATAACTTAGGCTTTTAATAATATGATGTATAAATTTTGTATTTGGAGCCTCCACATTTTCACTGTACATTACTCTTTCTAGGTAATTTCTTTCAATAACATAAAAGCTTAATATACTGCAATTTGTAAAATTGACATCTCCAATGTAAACAAAAGATATGAACTAGACTCTGTTTCAGATGATAAATATTTGTTAAATAACTTCACATACTTACAGATATTATTAAATAATTTTAATTAAAAAATGCCCAGAAAGAACAACTTCAAAGTTGGAAGAAAATACCAATATATTGCATATCTGAAAAAAAAAAAAAAAAAAAAAAGCTGTAAGAAATAAAAATCAAATTTTGGGGGAGAAAGGCTAGATTTTGAAAAAAAGAGGGTAAGAGAAATGATAAAGTGGCTTAGTAGCTCTGATTATTTTTTTTGTCTTCAAGAAAGTTTCATTAAAAGAATGAACTTCATAATGACAGAGGCAAAGCCATAACTATTCCCCTGTAATTAATCTTTTATTTAGCATCTTTTATCAATGTGAAATCAAAACTATTCAATACAAATAACTAGTTAGGCAGTTATCTGGTATGTTATATTGTTACTTTTTGAATCAAATTTATATCAAGTGTTTTGACTTGGGCTCAGTACATTTAGGGTACTTCAGAATCCATACTTTCAAGTTGGAGGGAACCATCAGGTGTTGGTATATCTTTGTCCTTCAAGTGTTCAGGAGTTTGTATTCAGCTACAACATGCTTTTGAAATTATTCAGTCCTGCACTGAGGATTTCAACAGATAAAGAATCTATCATTACTGCGGAAACTTTGTGGCACAACTTGGAAATCTGGTTATTCTTCAGTTTCTATCATCTAACATTTTCTGCTGACATGTACTCAGACACCATTTAAATCACTTTGCTGTCTTTCGTTGGATAAGTTAAATGGATTAAGCTCATTAAGTCTTTGATTGAAAGACATTTTCTTCCTTTCTGGGTTAATTTGTATTACATTTTCTTTTCTTTCTTTTTTTTTTTTTTCAACTCATAAGCTTTTATGAGTTGAAAAATATCCTTTAAAAAATATGTTCATGATAATGACTTCTGTGTCTTGATATCTATTTCAACAATACTTCTGTATTTTTTTTTACTTACACAGCAAAACATCACCCAAGACCTTTTTGTTGCAACTGTATTTTGGGAGTTAAGGCTGGGTTTTTTTTGGTGTGGATCACTCTTAGAATTACTTTTTTCCAGAAGTCATTGCTCATTCCTAAATTGTAACTTAAGCATTTGGTTGTGCTAAAGCCATATGTTTAAATGGGTAAGAGTTCTGAAGTACTTTCAGTAATTCAGTATGACTGCTTTGTCTTGCTCATCAATTTACCATGCTGCCAATATTTGTGTCATCCGAAAATTTTATGAAGGGTGGCTTTTTTTCTTACTTTACTTTCAGAGAACTGAGAGGAATGGTGACTGTAATAGGCTGGTACCAGTTCTTGTGAAATCCTACTAGAAAAGCTATGTTCAGTTTTAGGATGCTATTTTCTTCTTTTGTTTGTAATGGAATGGAAAGTACTTCATAATTATTCTGAGTTAAAAGTACCTCAACCTGCTTCCTAAAGACAGAGCAGAGATGTTTATTGAACATTGCAGCCATTTTTCTGCAGGTGTGAATTGGACATAAATATCGCCATGTCTCCCATTTTCCTGTTGCAGTATCATCAGTGGCAGTGCTGTGGCTTTTTTTAGAGTCCTTGACCTTACATATTGGATATAGGGTTCTGGAGACACAACAGCGTGAAACAGGGAGGAAGCATATGTCTCTTTCTGACTGAAGTGTCACCGGCTGCTTCCCCAGGAAAGCACACCCCTGCTCAGTGGGGAGAAGGAAGAAACTCTTTCTTTCATCATGATGTTCATTACCTCTTCTTCATGCAGCTGAAGTTATACATCTATTTGTGTTTATACAAGATTAGACTGGATATTGACACTTTAGAAATGACTATGCTTTTGAAAGATAGGTTAGATTTTTGGTGAGTTAACTGCACACGGTGAGGTTTTTTTATATATCAGAAGGGTGTTTACAGAGGGACTGACAGAGTACACATTTCCTAAGAGCACAGAAAACAAAATATAAATATTCATTTCAGAATACCAGTGACTGAGCACTTCTGAGTTTGTGAACTCTGTTCTGGGAAGAGGAAGGCTGAACTGATTACAATTGTGTCAGCATCACTGTATCAGCTTGTAATGAAGAAAGGGTACTCATCCACATAGTGAATATTTTCTAGTAGATTGTTTGAACTTAGAAGTTACACAATAATTCAATTACTTGTTCATATTTAGGACATGGAATTGCACACTGAAAATACATTACCAACAGATGTTTTCTGGTTACCAGCAATAACTAATATGCGTATATATGACCACCGTGGAGAAAATGGGAATAGTATCTTTCACTACAATGACTACAACTACTCTTATGTTTTTAAGACTAAATTATAAAAATCTACATCTCTTAGTACCCAAAACAAATTAGACATTATAGGTCAGATCTTCAGATTGTGTAAATCAGCATAGGTATGTAAACAACAAAAGAGCTAAGTGCACTTATAGTGGATTCAGCACAAAAAAAATGTGAACTTATCAGAGTGTGTATTCATGTTTCTCTAACAGTTAGTCTACCCATGAAAACATATTTATGGAGAATGCAAGGTGATATTCAACTGCACTGAGGAACAGAGCTGGATCAGGTTTTATCCTCAAGACTGGGATTTTACTTTGTGTGCATTATGAGCTATTTTCCAAAGTGTGACCACCTGCAGTTTGAAGAGTTTCCTTCTGTTTTCCTAATTGTGCTATGAATCAAGCCTTGCTCTTTCTCAAGAAAACAATTAAAAATGGAGGATTCAATTTCTTCTATATATGCTTCATTTCTCAATAACCTTCAATTTCTTTTTTGATAAATACACTATGCATATATTTCTGTTACTAGGTTGCTGGCATCAGTTTTACATTATGCTACATCAATGTGTTGTTAAGTGAGAAAAAGAAAGAGGTTTAGGTTCTAACCAAGTTATCCTGTGGACTCAGTACCAGTGAAACAGTTGCAAATATATGTAACAGTTCAACCAATAGCCAAGTACCAAATTCTAAAGCTAATTACACCAGTTTCATGTTAATTCAAAATATGTTAGGATAAAGAATTAAATATGGTGCAAAAGAAGGAAAAGATCCACTAGTATTTCTACAGGAAGGAATTAAGGGGGGATGTAGAGAAGGGAAGTAGAGGAGAGTAGGATGGGAAAATTAAATTGTCTCAGACAATAAATATTTGTTAAATAACTTCACATGTGTACAGATATAGTTAAATCATTTTAATTTTAAAAAAGGGGAGAAGGCATAACTCCAAAGTCAGAAGAAAATACCAGTATATTGCACGTCTAAAAAAATGTTTTTTCTCACTCAAATGTAAGGTATGTCTTCACTGCTGCTGCTCTGAGCTGGGACAACTAATCACCTGAGCTCTGTAGAGTGAGTTCTCTTGCCTAGGGTCTGCTATGATAACAAGCACAATGAAAAAAAAAGACATTGGCAGTAATGTTTGGGTGTGGGGTTTTGGTTTTTTTTTTCTATCTATCTGTTTTTTAAAGTCAATGAAAGTTCAAGCCCTTCTTCATGTCACTTGACTTTTTCCCAGAATTCATTCCAACTGAGACAGCTTTTCGTCTTTCCTCCTGCAGTAGGAGCTGGGTTTGACCCAAGGAAAGCAGAACTATGTCTGAAATCCTGTTTCTTTGTTGCATACCTCTTAGTTAAATCAAAGTCTATGTTTGACACTCTCTAGTGCAAAACTTAAGACCTCTTTATTTCTCCTTTTTTTCACATAAGGATTTTCTTTTTCCTAGCTTGCTTGATTCCCTTCTCTATCTCCCTCTTTTGCTTAATCCACTTTTTAATGTTGCTTTCCTATTTGAAAATAAAGAACTATTTGCACTTCACGTGTTTATAATTATTTGTGCTGTCAAAGTGACCTAAAGCTCCTAGAGCAAACTACAAAATTGAACTAATTGTTTTCAGGTGTTTGTGTGAAAGCACTCAAACAGCAGAATCTGATACATCTGTATTCTAATAATTTTTTTCCTTATATTTTTATGCCTATTCCTATGCCTATTCCTAATCACCTTGCTATAACAGCTGATGTATTGTCTGAATGTTGCAGACACTCAAAATAATTATGAAATTAAATATAATTGTTTAAGTGATACCTTGGAGAAGAAACAAACCTGAAGTGATTCTAAAACCAATTTCATAATAAGAGACTGAAAGAAAGATACTAAGATACTACCTGCCTTAACTCTAAGCATTTATGAGAATTCAGCTTTTGGCAAGGAATTAAACATTACTGTTTGCAATAATTTAGCAAATTTCCAGAAAAGGAATGATATAAGTAGGAATTGAGGAGTACTTGTCTTTGTAACTTTCAGCTCCAGTAGATATCATAGAACAGTTTGGGTTGCAAGAGCCCTTTTAAGATCATGTTCTAGTTCAAACACCCTGCCATGGGCAGGGGCATCATTCATTAGATCAAGGTGCTCAAAAATCCCTCCAAACTGACCTTGAACACTTCCAATGATGGGGCATCTGCAACTTCTCTGGGCAACCTGTTGCAGGGCTTCACCACCATAATTGTAAAATATGTCTTCTTTATGTCCATTCTAAATCTACCCTTTTTCAGTTTAAAGCTACTGTCCCTTATCTTGTCACTACAGGCTCGGTAAAAGTCTCTGTCTTATAATTCCACTTATACACTGAAGTCCTCCCCAAAGCCTTCTTTTCTCCAGGCTGAAGAATCCCCAGCTCTCTCAGCTTTTGTTCAAAGCAATAGTGTTCCAGCCTTCTGATTGTTCCTCCTCTGGACCCAGTATAGCAGTTTGAGCTAAACTCAGACTGAAGCCCGTGTCTTACTCATACTGAGGTCACTGGAGCTGGAGACAGGACCCCAGAATAAAAAGGAAAAATCACCTCTCTTGACACGCTGGTCATGCTTCCTTTTATGCAGCCTAGGGGAGTATTGGCTTTCTGGGCAGCAAGAGCACATTGCCAGCTCATGGCCAATTTTTTATCCACAAATATCCCCAAGCCCACAGGGCTGCTCTCAATCCATTCCACCACCAGTCTGTATTGATATTGGGGATTGCCTTGACCCAGTTACAGGACCCTGCGCTCGGCTCAGTTGAACTTCACAAGGTTCTCATGGACCCACTCCTCAAACCTGCCAAGATCTCTTTTGATAGCTTCTTCTCCCTCTAGCGAACCATTTGCACAACACAGGTTGGTATCATCCACAAAGTTGCAGTCCCATTGTCTGTGTCATTCCTGAAGATGTTAAGTAGTATCGGTCCTAGTATAAAACCTTGAGAGACACAACTCGTCACTGGTTTCTATTTTGACATTGAGCCACTAACTGTGACTCTTTGGATATACCCATCCAACCAATTCCTCAATAGTCCATATTATCATAATAGTCCATATTACCCATATCTCCATATCTCTCCAATTTAGAGGTAAAAATTCAATGTGGAACCATACCAAAGCTCTTACAGAACTCCAGGTAAATGTCATCGATAGCTCTTCTTTATTCACTAATGTTTGCTAACGTGGTCACTCAGAAAGGCCACTAGATTAGTCAGGCATGATTTCATACAACCAAATTGGAACGGATCTCAAGGATCATCTGCTCCAACCTTTCTAGGCAAGCACAACCTAGACTAGATGTCCCAGCAGGCTGTCCAGCTGATTTGCCCTTGGTGAAGCCATGTTATCTATCTCTATTCATTTCCCAGCCTTCCGTATGTTTCAAAATATCTTCCAGGAGGATCTGTTCCATGATCTTCCCAAGCACTGAGGTGAAGGTCACTCATTAGTAGTTCTCAGGATCCCTCTTTTTACCCTTTTTAACAAAGGTTGTCATGTTTCCCTTCCTTCCAGTCAAGGTTGACTTTGCTTGACTCCCGTGAGTTTTCAAATATGATGAAGACTGGATTGACGACTATATCTGCCAGTTACCTTAGGATGCATTTAATCAGATCTCATCTCAGGGAAGCCTACAGGATTTTTGTAATTTTGGATTTTCCTCCTTTCCCCTTTTTTTTTTTTTTCTGTATTTTTCTTTGTTTACTTTTTTCCTTTCTTTTTCCTTCTTTTTTCAAAGAAATAAATTTTCGCTCTCCTTTTTTTTTTTTTTTTTTTTAGTGCACTCATAAGCATGGGATCACAGATTTGCAGGTTTTACAGTTCTCGTAAAAGTATGTCTCCCATTATGTATTGCTGTTTCAAGTACTTTCTCTTACTGTGTTTATGTTCTCCTGTGAAGACTGCTTTGATTGTTTCTTTTCTATTTTAGATAATTGATATATTTTGTGACTCAGAAAGATGTCTCTATGAACATCTCTTCTTTGATGGATATTGCCTTCCTTTGAATGGGTCTGGTACTGTCTTTCTATTTTGATGTCTTTTTTTTTTTCCATCTTTATAGATTGAGGCAACTCATTCTTTGTGATACAGAACATGAATGTCAAGAACATGATTTGTCTCACCAAAACCAGAAGTTGCAATGTAGATATCTGTGCCTTAACAAGTCAACTACACTTCTAGTAGTTATATATAGAAAAACATCCCACTCTCAGGGTAAGATTCCTCTCATCCTAAAATAGATATCTAAAGTGACTCTGATGTATTACACCATTCACTGGTCATTTGCTTTCTATTTATTACAGAAAGAGATGAGCATGAAAGGCTCAGACACAGACAGCTGCATTTGAGAAATCTGAAGTGAGCTGAACATGCAAACATCTTCAAAATGGTGGCTGATTTTTATCAAGGTAAGTGGAAAGGAGGAACTGAAGAACAAGTGTGTGGTGCAAACACAGACTTAACTATCTACAGTGATTAGTAATTGATTGATCAGTCTTTTTAAAAGAAAAACTTTTTTATCCCGCTTTTTGTTTTCTCTAAATTCCCCAAACAGTCTTGCCCTCCTTTATGTTTCAATACTATGACTTACACAGAAAAGCCTGTCTGAAACTCCCACCAGAAAAGGCTCTTGTCATTCTAGCTTCTTCAACATCTGCGGCAAACAGAAATATAACACAAAAATTAGACCCTGCTAAAGAACCTGGCTCTGCAGGGAGGATTTTATTAGCGAGTGAATAGTTCCCACCCCCCCCCCCAAAGTGTTGTTGTTAAAATAAGTAATGTATGTCTGTTCACCAGCTTTTGTTCTTTAAAAAAAACAAACACACAGACAGCAACCATAAAAAAAAAAAAAAAAAAAAAAAATCAGTGGAAGCTGATGAGAAAGAAAGTATATAAAAAGACATGTTTATAATGCTTTCATAAATAAACCATTAGCTGCTTATCATATATTTTCTCTAGAAATATTTTAATTTTCCTAGGGAAGCCACCACTGCCCTATTTTCAAATTTATAACATATTTTTCATCCTACACATGACTTGTAGCATCATTAGTTATTAATTTTGTCTGGCACTCTTTTTTTATAACATTATCGTTAGTTACATATTACTTCATACAACCATAAATGTTCATGCCCAGTTTTCCATGCTGGCAACCTATTTCATGAAAATTTTTTAATTTATTTTTTAATGGAAGGATCCTGCAAGTCTATTTTTATTTAAAAATAATGGGTTTACTTATGGATCCCTTTTAGCTGTCCTTATCTCATTCTGGTCAGTCTCTTTTCTCTTAATTACACAGTTTCAGGGGAAAGCACTATCTAAATATCCTATGAGGGATCTTCAGGCTACCTTTCAATCTACACACTTTCAATTTGTGTAAGAAAAAACAAGAAAAACATTAAAATGAGGTTGGCTGTGGATAATTTATTTCACTATTCAAAAACATTGCTTAAAATTTTTTTCCTATGTTTCATATTTTTTGAATACTAAGAGGCACAGGCTTGTGGAAGATCTCTCAGTTTGAATAGAACTTTTGAAAAGCTGCTATTTGTAAATACAAGGACTATGGAATCTCATTTTTAGCAACTAAAAATTTTGAGGCTTATCTCCTCTGAGAACATACCTATTTCTTGCATCTTTTAGCACTGCTCTAATAATGTAAGAAAAATCTCTGCAAACTTTCAGAATTTGGAAAGGGTTATTAACTGACATTTCAGGATGACTAGTATTCCTAAGAGCTGGACAAAATATAGAATGGTGTTAAGCAGTAGCACAGTTCATTAACAAGAGACAGAATAACCCAAACTGTCCTGAGTTCAATTCCTCTTCCCTTTATTTCTTTCCTTGAAACAAAAGTACAAAATAAAGGAGGAAATCAAATAAAACCAAAGGAATATTTTTTACATCTATTTCATACATCTCTTCAGACTCTTGTGCCGTTCTCACAACTTTGGCAAGCACCTCATTTCACTGATTGAACAGAACTTTTCTGTACCCAAGCTTGAAAATGGGCTGTGTTCTGTTAGCGGTCAGCTCCAGCATGCATTCTATATAGTTGTACCTTTTAATCTTTTTTTTCCACTTTTTCATATTGTGAAGATAGCATTTTTTGTGGTAGCCACATTACTCTGTACAAGCTACAGGCACATACATGGCTTTTGTAAGTGCAAGAGTAGTTGTTGTTGGTTGTGTTTCCTGAAGTGCTCTCAGGAAGCTAAGACATTTAAAAATACAATTCTTTGTATATGAAAAGTTCTTATTCTTTTTCAGCTGTAGAGAGAAAACATAACAATTTACATATTTTAAAAATAAAATGTCTGCTATACAAAGGAAAGTTCTTCCCTATGTTCAGTGAGATCAACCTGGTTTTATCATATTTTTGGTTCCAGAAAATCACTGCACTGACTTTGAGGAATTCTTTGCAAGTGGAGAAACAGGAATAACAAAAGCCCCCTCCGCAGCTACTGCTTGTCAATACCATTGTTGTATCAGCAACATGCTTAAACAATCTAGGTTGACAGGAATGTTATTTCCTTTCTCTCTTCAGGTGGGAGCCACTCCCCAGTCTTTCCATGATTAAAGAGAGTGACCCAATGTCAGCTGCTTTGGATTCAGGAAACATACCACTTTTTCTAACGACAGTTATAGGATTCCAAGTTTTAGTACATGAAAGTGTGTTGCAGTGTTGTGGTTTTCTTTTTGAGGGGGACGGGGAAAATGGAGGAAGGGGGTGCTGGTCTGTGTAATCAGTATGTTTGCTGGGATAACTCTTGCCTTAATGGAGAAGCTGTAAGTAGCTAGTTGAGTTATGGACTACATTAAAAAAGGATTTATTGAGTTGTACTTTGGTGCACATCCCACGTAACATGCATGGCTCTGCTCAGTAGTACTCTTTCAAATATAGTTTTATGTTTCCTAAGTCAGAAGAGGTACATCAGTTAAAGAGTAATCTTACAAAACAAAACAAACAAAAAACCCCATATGTCATAATTGAGTGAAAGCATGCGGACTTCATTCTTTTGTCTTAATGATGCCAAGGAAGTTCTGAGGATGAAACAAAGTCATAGGCTGACCTGCGTTTTAACACAACCATAATCTCTCTACTCACCAAAAACTTCTTATCCCTTAACATCCAGCAAATCTTACACACTAAGTTTCAATCTCCATAAATTGCATCATTTGTATTAACTGCTCCAAAGAAACTCATATGTATGCCGGGTATGACTTATACTTTTCAGATGCACTTGTAATCAGTGGGGGAAATAGCTGCATTGTGTTTTTGGTAGCAAATAATACAAATTGCTACGAGTAGATATGCAGAGCAAAACGGCCATTCTGAGGAAAAAGTGCCCATCCTACACATGATCCTGTCAAGATTACTTCAGAATAATCTAGTTGGTTATGCAGCCTTAATGTGCATTGACTGTTAAGAACCATAGAGATATATATGTCAGCCACCTGACTTAGTAGCCTGAACTAGGCACCTTATGAGTATGCAAGTTCCCTCTGAAAACCTTGAAAGCAGCTGTCTTGAATAGGACATACAGATTAAATTCAAACTGAAGAAGCTTTCTTTAAAAGGCTGGTTTACTAAACTCTTCAAGGTAGTTGAAATTTTATGTGCAAAAAATGTACGGGCTGGATTTTATATTAAGTGGTGTGAAAAGATCTTGCAGATGAAGTCAGAAATGTAGCCTAAAAGTTTTCTTATGTTTTTAGGGTTTTTTTTATTATTATTTTTTTTTCTTTTATAAATTTCATTTCCTAGTTCTCACTTGGAGAAGATACTGAAAATTGAGGTTGCAAAAGACAGAGGGAATGTTAAGGGTATCTGAACTCTAAAATACAGATAGGTATAAAACCCATATGTCAAATACTTGCAAAATCTATGTAGAATTTAGCAAGTGAATAGAAAGCAACTCAAAGGATCTGCAAAATAAAATGTTTCCTATTCCTGAAGAAAAAGAGACTTTCTTCTTGAGGAAAAGATGCAAATCGTTAATTTTATTCCTCCCTGACTGATAAATTACATCTCTGTTATGCATGTAGAAAGAGAAAAAAACTTTGGCTAGATTTTTAATCTTGTAAGAACCTAGGTAATAAACCTCAGATATTTTTATTCTGTTTAAGAATAAATCTTTTGAAGATTAGAGAGAATAAAGCAGGACACTGAATTTGATAAATATTTCCATAATAAAGTTCTATAAAACACATTTTGAACATTAGTTTGTCATTCACTGCTTTCCCAGAACCCAAGAGATGCAAAATTGAAAGTGTGTTTATGGCCTAATTTAGATAGACCAAAACAAGATATAACTATTTTTCTGAAGTGACCTTTGCAAACAAATTGCAAGTGGAATAACTCCAAGATACACAAACTGTTATAGAAGTTCGACTAGTAGCCTCACTCTTGCAGCAGTAGGAAGAAGGTTGCTATGAAACTAATTACAGGTATCAGCAGTGGTTCTGTTTTAAATGGTCTATGAATTAGGCAGTCTCCTAGAAGCACATGCAAGTGAATTTGCCATTAACAATGAACAGCTCTGTGAAAAGAGCTCAGTATAAATTTACTTAGTCCATCCTGGGATTAGTCAGACAGCTCTACACTTATTTGGCCTCTGAAGTAAATTTCAGTGGAAAAATTAAGAGGCTTTTGCCTAGCAAAGTGAATTCTGCCAAGTGCCTGGTACCTTATTACAATACAGACCATTTTCCAATTCCAATTACAGTAGTGCAAGCTGTGAATAACTTCATTGTGCTCTCTGGAATTGCTCTAGATTTACAACAGTGTTATCTGAGATTTACACCTCTATAAATTAATCTGAAATGTGGCCACATGGTCTAGTTGATTGCTAGCTTAATAGGAAAAATATAGTTAGATAAATAGTTGATCTCTCTCATACTAATCTGGGACATCCTCACAGCTTTTTATTTACCCATTTATATTAATTTACCATACCAGAAATATGTCCAATTAATAAGGAAGATAATTCACTCACTGTCCATGATTAGCAAAACTTTTTCCTTCACACTACACTTATCTCTGCATGGTATTTATCTCCCTGCAATGCTTGATATTATTGTTCATATATTAAATGTGGTGGAGGTTTGTTATCTTATGGCATCTTGGTCCGGAGGCTGTTGCCCAACTGAATAAACTGAACAACGAAACAAGTGAACTAGCTTTTCTCACACTGGTGACCACATGAATCAGAGCTGCTGATAAGAACTAACCTAGCAGTGAAACCACAAACAATATATATTCAAAGCACATTCATAGTGGAAAAGAACGTAATATTAGTTAAAATTGTCATATAGATCTCAGTCACTCTAGATTTCTTAAAAAATCTCATTCTTGTTTGGAATCTAGAATTTTTGAAGATACATCTAACACAAACTACATTTTCTTTTATGCAAAATAGCTTTTAAAACCTAAAGGAAATTAGATGTACCCTCTATCTCCCTTCTTTCACCTTCCATTTATTTTTTACTAAATTTTTTATAGGAGAATTTCATATAACAGAAGTTGTAGCAGAAAAATTATACAAATTATGATTGCACTAAATTAAGATGTTCTTATCTCTATTAGAGAGCTAAGGCCAAATTATGTTGTACCCCAAGAGGCCTCAATGTTCACTCTTCTAGGCAATCAAATAGTTGGTCCATAGTCAGTACTGTATATGAGACAAGTTGCTGCAGCTCTCCTCAATGAAGAACCTGACCCAAGAACTTTAGAGAAGCAAATCATCCAGTTTTTACACAGGTAGTTTAACTCTTGCTCCTCTCAGTCCAACAGAGTAAAACAACAGTGATGCTACTGCAGACAAGGGCTTTCCTAACCTACATGTGGGGAAAATGTCCTTTCTTAGAGATGACAGTCATGCAATCATGGAGAGTGATAGTGTGCCAAAGAATCCATTCTGGTTTGTGATAATTTTAATTGTATACTCCAAAACAAACAAGCAAGCAAACAAACAAACAAACAGCAAACCTGCCTTTAAATATAGTGCTTTGTGTTCTCATAGAATAAATATAGTTTAAAACAAGAAAATCAAATATTCAACAGCTTTATATTCCTGATATTTTGAATTGTACAAAGGTGCAAATATACCATAGTTAGGTATCTTAAATTCTTAATATTTTCATTTTTTCCCTGAGGTAAGAAGTCATGAAGATAGAAAAGAGGGATAATATGTTTTATGCTTGCTGAAGAAAAAGATGGAGGGATAGTTCAAGGATGGAAAATGTCATTGAGTTATACACTATTGCTGCACAGTATTTTGATCTGGATGTTCATTATCGCACTCTCGTTACAGCTGTTGTCATCATTTTTTGTTATTGTTATTGTCATTGTAGCTGTTATTATTACCTCGTTAACTTGTTACTTAATTTTCAAGGTCAGACTTATATATATAATACTCATATATATATATATATATATATTCACATATAGACACACAAAGTGGTTTTGCTGTGAGAGTTTCATATTGTTTGCAAAACTGTTAGGATGGCTACATTCAAATTGCTCCAGAAACGAAGTCAGCAAGTGGCTAACCACTGTCCTGTATCCAAATGCTTAGTCTGCTTGCATATTGTAAAGCTTCCACCAGTTTCCAGAGATGAAGTAAAACCTTAGTGCTAGCTACCCATTGGAAAAGTGACAACTCCTGGAGGAGAAATTGTGATTAAAGTTAAACAAATGGGGTAAACAAAAGCAACTGCAAAAATTACCAAGGGCCACATAAACACTCATAAGACAGCTCTGGGATGTTGCAATTGTGAACAAATCAGCACTATGTTACCTCATGAAAATAATTAAAACACACTTTGGCTCTTGTACCTTTGTACCTTGTACTTTTGTATCTTGTAACTTTGTACCTTGTACCTTTGTACCTTGTACCTTTGTACCTTGTACCTTTCAGGTGGATAAAACTTGGTATTCGACAACTAAAAAAGTATTTTCCAGTTAAATTATAATGACACTTCCTCCTAGTTTGCATGTCATTCTTCAGGTAGAAACAGTTTAGTTTGCCTGCCTAGATTATGTCAGTTAGCCTAGTAGGATAAACTTTGTCAGAAAAAACAAGAACAAATTTTTTTCTTATTATTTAGGTGGTATAAAAATGTAATACTTTTTAAAAAAGTCACAAGTATTATATCAGAAACAGTTCATGGTATAGATGTGTTGAAAATCCTTGTAAAGGGTTTGAAAATAACTAGCAAAATTAAGTTTAACATCGTAATTCTTGCCTTATTATTTAAATTGAAATGTTCGACATCTTTTATGACTCTTTCTTAATATGAGAGATATTACTTGCATGATTGCTTTCTCCCCACGTCCATGACTATGTTCATTGAATATTCCAGATCTAATAAAGGACTGTTAATATACCTAGCTTATGATCGAGGAGCTGAGATTCAGAGGATATGATTGTGGATTTATCATACATCACAGGTATCTAATTGTGAAACAGAATGCAAACTTGAGATGATCAAAATCCTCAGTTGCTATTTGTTACATGCTTAAGGGACTTAAAACCTCAGTATTAAATTTTTCCAGGCTTCCAATACGTGTATTTCTTGACATCCTCAGACATCTTGACACTGCTTAAGAACTTGATGGATTACTTTACACTACAGGTCCCTTAGGAACTGCAAACTAAATATTTATCTTCCTGTCTTGTCTATGTACTCGCTAAAGTTGATGTTCCCAGAGCAAGCTTGCTATACCACACTGTGTACAAGAAACAGCTGCTATCTGTGATGTCATCACTATCTCCTAAGAAGGTAATACGAGCAAAAACCTGTCATTCATCTTCAAGAAATTATGTTTAATTTCTTATTCTTGCTGGGAGAATTTAAATGAGTGTCTCCTGAACAGGGGAATGTACAATAGCATGTAGCATAAAATATAGAGTGGGTTCAGATGGGATATTTTGTCCTTTCAAATCTGATTTAATCTGTACATAATAATTAGAATAAAAGTAGCAAGTTAGATCATGAATACAAGAGTGTGTGCAGACCGGCTCAACCACAGATTGGCTTGACATTGTGGGTATGATCCAGTGGTTCTTTGTCTCCATAAGAGCTAAAGTCAAACTGGTTCAACACAGCTATCACAGGTCATTGGAAGAACAACTTCATGTCTGCCAACAATTAGCTACAGGTCTCTAAATGGCTGATTATTACACTTGCTAGAGGGGCTATCCTACTTTCTAGTATTTCTTTAATGCCAAATACATTTTTTGAAACTTAAAGAATAGATTTGAATTTCTTGTTTACAGACCGGTAAATGATTTGCTATGACTGCCCAAAAGGAAGTTCTTTCTTTGCTTTTCTGTTTATATCTTGGACAGAAAGACAGCCACTACAACTTATAAGCAGATGAACTATGTTTACTTTAGAGTTACAAAAAATGTCAAAGCCAAGATGTTTAGCCACCAACTAAACAAGAATGGCTGTCAAAACCAGAAAAAAATATATCAAAGTGCAGGAGTAACTGTAAAAACAAGAGTTTATCTTTGATTATGTCAGGCATATCTCTGCTACTTACTATAAAAATTATGAAAAATCTTAGCGTATATATACTTATAGGTGCTACCTCTCTTTGAAACCTGCTTGATAACAGGCCAATGTATATGAGAAGCTTTTTTTTTTTTTCAAAACACTCTTTTACAGTTTACAGGAATGATTACTGGAATTAATATAGGGGATATCAGGCATGCTACAGAATAAAAATTCATTGTAGATCATGTGATCTTTCTGATATTTTTCAGATCTCAGTGTGTTCTAGGTGCTTTCCTGCACACATGAAGACTCATATTTTTAGTGTACTTTGACCAGAATTTAAAAAAAAATAAAAAATAAAAAAAAAGAGCTGGATATCAATGACCTAACTTTTGAAACCCGGGAAAACAGTCACTCAGAACTTAAGTAAACAGATATGGTTGACTATCTCTACATATAATTGTCCTTCAGTACTGATAGCTAAAGCTCTAACTCTAGTGGGGAAAGAACTCACTTGAAAACCTAGATGTGGGCTTTTAAAATCTCAAAATGTAAAGCTAAAACAAAATCAATCAAATAAACAAACAAACAAGACCAGGTTAGGAAGGCTAAGGCCCAGTTAGAATTAAACCTAGCCACGGATGTTAAGATTAACAGGAAGGGATTCTACAGATACGTAGCACACAAAAACCAGACTAGGGACAGCATAGGCCCCCTGAGGAAGCTCTCAGGAGAACTGGCTACACAGGATTTGGAGAAGGCTAAGGTTCTGAATGACTTCTTTGCCTCGGTCTTCACTGGCAAAGGCTGCGACTGCACCACCCAGGTCTTAGAAGGTAGATGCAGAGACTGTGAGAATGAAGACCTTGGGCCCACTGTGGGAGAGGATCTGGTTCGAGACCATCTAAAAAATCTGAACGCGCACAAGTCCATGGGACCTGATGGAATCCATTTGCAGGTCCTGAAGGAGCTGGCGAATGAAGTTGCTAAGCCACAGGCCATCACATTTGAAAAATCATGGCAGTCAGGTGAAGTTCCCAACAACTGGAAAAAGGGAAATATAACCCCCATTTTCAATCAGGGGATAATGGAAGACCCGGGGAATTACAAAACAGTCAGTCTCACCTCTGTGCCTGGTAAAATCTTGGAGCGCATTCTCCTGGATGGCATGCTAAGGCACATGAAAAACAACAAGGTGCTTGGTGACAGCCAGCATGGCTTCACTAAGGGGAAATCCTGCCTGACCAGTTTGGTGGCCTTCTATGATGGGGCTACAGAATTGATGGATAAGGCTAAAGCAGTTGATGGATGGACCACTCAGTGGATAAAGAACTGGCTGGATGGCTGCACACAAAGAGCTGTGGTCAATGGCTCAATGTCCAGCTGGAGACCAGTAACGAGTGGTGTCCCTCAGGGATCGGTGTTGGGACCGGTCTTGTTTAACATCTTCATCACTGACATGGACAGTGGGATTGAGTGTGCCCTCAGTGAGTTTGCTGATGCCACCAAGCTGTGTGGTCCAGTTGATACGCTGGAGGGAAGGAATTCCATCCAGAGGGACCTTGACACGCTTGTAAGGTGGGCTGATGCCAACCTTATGAAGTTCAACCGTGACAAGTGCAAGGTCCTACACCTGGGTCAGAGCAATCCCAGGCACAGCTACAGACTGGGCAAAGAAGAGATTCAGAGCGGCCCTGCAGAAAAGGACTTGGGGGTGCTGGTCGATGAGAAAATGAACATGAGCCGGCAGTGTGCACTCGCAACCCAGAAAGCCAACCGTATCCTGGTCTGCATCAAAAGGAGCATGACCAACAGGTCGAAGGAGGTGATCCTGCCCCTCTACTCTGCTCTCGTGAGACCTCACCTGGAATATTGTGTGCAGTTCTGGTGTCCTCAACATAAAAAGGACATGGAACTGCTGGAACAAGTCCAGAGGAGGGCCACGAGGATGATCAGGGGACTGGAGCACCTCCCGTATGAAGACAGGCTGAGGAAGTTGGGGCTGTTCAGCCTGGAGAAGAGAAGTCTGCGTGGAGACCTCATAGCAGCCTTCCAGTGTCTGAAGGGGGCCTATAGGGATGCTGGGGAGGGACTCTTCATTAGGGACTGTAGTGACAGGACAATGGGTAACGGGTTAAAACTTAAACGGGGGTGGTTTAGATTGTATATAAGGAGGAAATTCTTTCCTGTTAGGGTGGTGAGACACTGGAATGGGTTGCCCAGGGAGGTTGTGAGTGCTCCATCCCTGGCGGTGTTCAAGGCCAGGTTGGATGAAGCCTTGTGTGGGATGGTTTAGTGTGAGGTGTCCCTGTCCATGGCAGGGGGGTTGGAACTAGATGATCTTGAGGTCCTTTCCAACCCTAATTATTCTATGATTCTAAAAAAGAAACCAAAGAGAAAGAAGTGAACTTTAGAATGCTTTTTTGTTGACAGCTTTAAAGAAGAATGACACTCCTTTTGACCTTGACAATTATCAGTTCGCTATCTTGTTTTTCTTTGCTTTTTTTGTGTGTGTGTTTTGCCAGGTTTTACAAAGTTTCAACAGTAAAGAAGATAAATAACAATGAATGGCATCAGGTGCCCTTCAGTATTTTCTGCAGTGCCCAGGGGTTCCACTTGTTTTTAGTATATTCAGTTCAGAGACGGGCTGTGCTAAGCACTTTATTGAGTTTGTACTCAAGGTGCAATATCGCATCTTCTCCATTCTTTCTTTAGTAAAGATGAACAGTTTTGAGTGAAACTGGAAACCTGAGCAAAATTATTCCTGAATCTCTACTGTCCTTTTTTGAGTGTGAAAATATCTTAAAGTAGCTCTTAAGAATAAGAACCAAAGGGAATCTTTCTTTTTCAGAATTTCTACCTGATGAAAAAACAGAAATAGTAAACCTCTAAAAATAATAAATTTGAAAACAATGAAAGATGACTGAAATGCACAATAATTCAGTCAAGAAGTTTTGCTGATGTCATAAACCTTGAAAATAAGATTGAAAGTATAAAGCAAAAAAATAAAAACAATCTTCTATTTCGTATTTAAAACATCTTTAATGTTAAGGGGTAATATCATCTCTTGGATGGTATGTCTTAATATTTAGGGCATACATGCATTTCTAGATAATTTCCAGCACTACGCCTTCTCATATAGTTTCCAGTGTTATCCCAGAAAGCTTTGACCTACCAGTGAATCCAGAAATTCTCTCCTGCCATACTTCAATATATGCAATATATAAATAGTGTTTTATGGTGTACAAATATCACTATGTTTAGCTGCACTACAGCCTTCAAATTATTTCAGACAGTTTGAACTGAAAAAACTGAACACAGAAAACCTAGTTATGATTATAATATTATTTGAATGCCACACTTACGAATCAGAGAAAAAGTAAATCCAAGGGCTATATGATATGGACGTAGCTAATGTTTCCTATAGGGAGCTAGTACAGTGGATGTACACCAGTTTAAATAATTTATGAGGGATCACTCCATCAAAGAGATGATTTAGCAGTGTAGGCATAAACCCTTATCTCTTAAACCTCTTTCATGCAAGTATTACATTTGATGTTTACCCCAGTTTATCTGAGACAAAAAACTCAGAATCCTTTCCTGTGAGCAAACATTGCATCCACTATTTCAGAAAAAGGTAAAAGTTTTCTGTCAAAAAATAAATCGTGCTTTTGTTTTATATGTCCTTTTGATTCAGAAGTGGATGACTGGGATTAACTGCTTTCCTGAAACTATTGGAAATCTCCAACAGATTGGGAGACCTATCCTGCAAATGTCTGATAGACGTGAAGGTAGAATGACTTTTGTTCATCAGATATTGTGGATTAAAAAAAATATCAACTTTTATTGATCAGAAAACCACTACTAGAGCTAGCTGAAGAAATAGAGCACAGGAAGAAATCTTTCTTCCAAATGAAGTGCTGAAATCAGTAGGCAAAATTGTACTGACCTGAGGGGAGTGGGAAATATGATGATACTCCTTCCCCCCCCCCCCCCCCCCCCATCTCTCTCCTGTTCTAAGAAAGTTACCATCCACACCCCCCCCCCCCCCCCCCCCCATCTCTCTCCTGTTCTAAGAAAGTTACCATCCACACATTTTATGAGATGGCAAAATCTTCCAGTAGAGCCCCAGGCCAGCCTGTGCTTTACAAGAGATCTGGGTCTACTATCTGGGAGTGTAGAAGATAGTCAAGGAAGTATCTCAAATGAAAGCTTATGGAAGCTTATGGAAACAGAAGGTAGCTACAAAATTCTGAAGGTAACATGGAGATGATAGCTGCAGTTGCAAGTGCTTTAGTTCTGTAGCAGTTTCACAAAGTCTTATTGTTTTCTGGAACGTCACTGTTTTATATGTATGTGGTATTTATTCTATTGCAAGAAGCTAAATCCAGTCAGTTTCATCTTTCACAATATAAAATTCACACTCCTTCTTTCACAGCCATGAGCTATGCTCACCCCTCCCTGAGCTCATGACTATGTGAGCTCTGAGTCACATTATGAAGCAAAACTACTGTTGAAATCAGCATAGCTGGGATTTATCTCACCTGACTTCTGTAATGTGATTAACCTGATCTGTTTTGGATGTCAGCTCTAGGATGAGATGAATCACCTATTAGCAGTGCCTGTATTTCTCCACTCTAAAGAACTCTAGAAAACTGGCATATGACATAGGACATAGGACATATGACCCAGCTGAGTGTTGGGTTTTTTTGTTTCAGTAAAAGTTACTGTCAAAGTACATGCAGCAGAGGATACAAAGCCTACCTTTTTGTATACTCATTCCTCAACAAATGCACAGGCTTCATCAGTACATCTTATAGCAAGATTTTTGAAAGAAGTACTGGAAAGCCCCTTTGTAGGAAAAAAGAAAAACAAAAAAAGTGTTCAATAATGGTTGTTTTTTCCCTGTATGTTGTCAAGCTTGAACACCAGTCACTAAGAGCTTAGAGTTCCAAGGAGGATCAAAGAGAGTCAACGTAATGCATAAAATGCGTATGTTTCTAATACGTCCCAAACATCCAAATTGCAGTGACTACAAACCATTTAGTGCCTTACTGTAATATGTAATAGGCGGTAAGTTAAACCATTTGGTTTCATTTTGAGGTTTTGATTTAGAACATTCTTATTTAGGTATTGCCATGCTGAACATTGGTTTCTTATCTAGTAGAACTGCTTTATTCATCACACTGTAATTCTGTTTTTCCTACTGTATTTTGACCTACAGTGAGCTCTTAAAGAATAAAAGTTGAGGGGATTGAAGTATTCTCAATCAATTGACAGATTGCCATCAGCTTCACAGTAATTTTGAATTGTGGTGCATGAATCTCATGGCAAAGCACAAATATATCACAAAAAATGTAATGTATATTTACTGATAGCAGAATGCATACATATTTTTTTATTATTTTTATAATCTATGGAAGCTGTTGCCTAGAGAAAAATACTTTGTATGTAGTGCGCATACATATCCATATGTATGCATAGGTACACATATATACACAAATTCACACATGCATATGTATGTTTATATGGCTGAATAATGGAGGTAAAACAAAGATATTTCTTATGAATTACAAGTGAAAGTTTAATCTTGACAAGGCTTTATTTGTTCAAGAATCAAATCCCTTTTCTGGTTCCTCAAAAAGCCAATTATCAGAAAGATTCTCTTTTCCTGCCGTCATTAACAAATAGACATTGATGACAGTTTAACTTGGTTTCAACATAGCTCTTGGGCTACAGCTGCTTACCAAGCAATCTAAGTACCACCCGAATGCTCAGTTGCAGATTGACCTTGTGGTAATTGAGGTTATGAAAAGGCTCCTGTTCTTTAAAATCTCAAATGAACACCTCTCCCTCTGGGAGACAGCAGGATATTCAGCAATAGCAGCTCTGCTGAACCTGTAAGATTCTTTCTGCTGCTCCGGTCTGTGCTGAGGTCAGAATGAGAAACAAATGTCTATGATGGGATATGAGGAATGTAATAGAGTAGCAAGTTAAGATGAAATTATCTGGACTGCAATTATTTTCTCTTAATTGTGCTTTATACTGCCACCCCAACCTGCTAAGTATTTGAAAACATATTTTTAGCATTTTTCTCTCTTATACTTTGCATTCTTATTCTTTGGTGGCATTTTCTCTTAAGGAAAAAAAAAAAAGGGAAAGTAATGACAGGTTAAGCTCTCAGTTCTTTAAAGCACAGAACCATCTGCTGAAGTTATCAAAGACTTCACTTTCCATCTCTATCCAGCATTTGAACATCTCTGTCCCTGGCAGTAATAAACGTTATAGTCAGTGGGAATTAATGTTGAGGCTTTCAAAGGAAATGGGGGTAATTAAACTAATCACAAGAAATACACAACAATTATTGTTTTAATTTTAAATCTCGAGTTAATTAGCTATGCTAGTCACTCTGGCAAAAGCTCACTGTTTATGGCAGCTAAATATAAGATTGAAATTAGTGATGGCAGAACATATTTTAACTACTCAACTTAGGCCAAGACTTACAGTATTGGTTTTGATTGAAATGCTATATACAAAATCAAGAGAAAACTGTTCAGAGTCAGAACAAGTTTTTTAACAACCTATTAACAGTCATTGGGCCAGAAGGCCTTACTGGTGATACAAAGAAGGGGCTAGCTCCAACGAAGCTGAGGACAGGCATGGATGCTCAACATGAAAATCTGATCAACAAAAACCTTGAGTTAAACCCAATGACTTATCTGAAGACTTTGAGACGTGTAAAAAGTATATTAACAGACATTAATATTCTTAGACCGGTGAAGTCAATCATTATCTTGTATAATTAAAGGTTTATTTTAAGTCAAATATTGTAAACAAATGTGCCAAAATTTTGTTATAATTGCTTAATTTAATTATTCAGCCTTATTATTGAGATTACAAGTAGTCTTATGTTACAGCTGTAACAAAGACTTGCTTAGAAGTATGTATTATTATTCAGTTTAAAGTAAAAAATGAAAATTCAATAAGAAAACCTAAATATAAGGATTAGAGCGGCTGTATATCATGACATCTAGGATACAAAAAAAGTAGTTCCTTTCCATCCACTACAGCTGCCTACATATAGGCAAGATATTTTCTCCAGAAAATATTGCCCCAGTAACTTTGAATCTAAGCCACAAGAAGAAATAACATCCTGAACTCGTGCAGCAGTATTTGGAGAATGCAACTTCCATTGCTTTCTGAGCTCAGCAGAAAGTGAATGCCAGAAACACCTACTTCTCTCCTTGCTCTGTCTGACTCCCTTCACATTTTTCATTTGAGGTTTTTTGAAAGGTTGCTCTGGTCAGGGGTTCCTCTAAAAGGAGAGTACATTGTTTGTGTGCATGTTTGAACTGTCATTAAAACATTTCAAGAGAGCAGTCTTCTTGCAGGAACAAAAGAACTTTTGCTGATAGATCATGCTCACTATGCTAATATGGACAAGACGGACATTAAAATCCATTCAAAGTCCACTGAAAGAAGACAAATACCAATTTTATTGGAGTTGGGCTGGGATAAGAGGTTCACGTCTTACAGTGGCAGAAGTATAAGTAAGTTGATTGCATCCTAATGTCAGATGTAATGATAGTGAAACTGGTTTTCTCCAGATATTTTTTTTTTCCTAAGTGAAAGATCATTGTATCCAAAAGGATTTTTTTGTTTGTTTGGTTTTTTTAGTGAAAATATTCATTTGGATTGACTTTTTTCTCAATTTCTTTTTTTTTTTAATTTCTTTTTTTTTCCCCTGACTAATGTTTTCAAAATGTTTTTATTAATTTGCTGTTTAAAAAATTGACATATTAACATATAAATTCTCTTTTAGTTTCTTTCCTGCACTGCTGCTTCTCTAAGTCATAGGGAAGTTCTAAGACTGCATTTTTAAGAAATTAAATGTTAATTTTCCCAAGATACTCTCTATTTTCCATGTGAGAAATTTGTTAACTTTGCGTGAAAATTCATATTTTGGTGAAATACAGCAAGCAGAATACATATTCTAGCTCTGTTCTAAATTATAGTCAAACAACTATTTTTTGTGTAGTGCAAAAAATTGCAGTTTATTGTGCCAGACTCCAGCCTTGATTTCTTACATTTACAATTGCTCTTCCCCCTGAAAACCCACATGTGGTATCCCAGTTCACATACTAAATAACTTTCAAGATAAGTATTTTCTTGTCTCTTTTTGCTTAATTTTACCTTGTTCTACATCAGTTTATGAAAGTGCCAACAACTTTTAGTTCTTAAGTGTAGAAGAAAAATGGTCTTGTTCATTTTCATAAAAAATAGCAAAAGGTCTGCCCACCACACAGTCTTGTTATCAGTTTGCACATTGAAGCATGTTGCAGGAAATTATGAATGAAAAGATAAGAAAATGGCTTTCAACTGTCTCAGTAAAACATGCATACCACCAACATTTTTGTCATCAATAATTCTCTCATAATCATGGGTCTCTTCTTTCATTATGCAGGCTGTCATGCTTTATTGAACCACATAATTTCACCTAATTTAAATAAGCAGTGTGTAATTTCCTCCCTCTTCTGTTTTTTTCAGCTGGACAAGTGCTGGTAACAATACTTAGAGTATCCTAAGTGGGCATCCTATTAATTTTTCGTTCCTATGCTTCTCTTTGCTGTAAAAAGTATAGTAGCTCCCAATGATTTTCTTTCTGGATACCAGGATTCACTCTATTTAGCTGATGATTTAATATATAGCAAACACTCCAGGACTTGCTGTTGAGGAGGCTGGAAAAGGTTTATATTTGCTAAAATAGGCAGAAAGATAGGAGACTATGTAAAACAGTTGACTGATATCAAGCCAGAAACATAAACCATTAAATCTCTCATAAGTAATTACGTTACAAATCACTACATAATCACTCATCTGTTACTGCAGCAGGTTTTTGTTTGGGCAACTTGTCTTAGACAACAATTTTGGTTTTTTTTTTTCCTTAGAAAACAAGATGGCTCCATAATTTCATGCACACAAGGAATCCAAACTAGAATTATACTCTGGATGCCATATATTACTCAGAGAAAAAATTATCTGATCTGACAATGGTGGCAGTCACCACTCTGCACTTGGCAATGTAGAAATCAGTGACTGCTTGCAACACATGCTTTTTATTTTAAGAGGTGAAATTTTTAGTTCATTTTATTGAATTAAAGTGTGTTTAGGCATAAATATAAGACAAAGATGGTTTCTCCAAAACCAAAATCAGATAAATTATCAGTAAAAGAATTGTTGAGCTACTGAGAAATGTAGTGTATGTTTCAGAAAGTGCTTCCTGTCATGACTACCATTTTCATCACAAAAGTCTGCTTTGTTTTACACACAGACATGAAAAAAGACGGTAATAATGAGTGCTAATACTTTGTCACATCCTGCTATGAATAATCTTTTTGAAGCTGGCTTTATAAATAATGGCAAAAAATGTGCCACATGACATTCATTAGTCGTAAGTTTTCTTCATGCTTAAGTAAGACACTATTGTTCAGGAATGAAATGGAGCTCAGATTTACCATATTGTCGCTCTTTTTTTTTTTTTCCTCCATTTGTTCACATCCATTAACAGCTTTTAGCTTCTAACTGAATTTCATTTTCAGAAAAATTAACACACAGATGGATAATCAGTAAGAGAAAGCTCAGGAATATCAGAAGAATCACTCTTTAAAATGTCAGCTATGACATGACTACCATGAGTCCCAAATTGTATGATTTTGAATCCAAAATAGTGTATAGCTTTTGTTCAGGTTGGTAAAAGATTTATCAGATTACGTTTTCTGTTTATACCAGGAACTTCTGCTGAAGCTTGGTCCTGTAGGAACTGAATTACTGGAAATATTAACTTGCCTAGCACAGCAGTGATGAGTTTATTCAAATGCTTAAAGTTCAGCATATTCCTAGAAGCTCTAGAAGACTATGTTTGAAATGGGATGGTAATACTTCTTTTGCATGGCCGCTACTACTATACTGAATTCATTTAAATGATTAAAACTTATCTCCTCACCAAAATTCTGTGGAAAATGCCAGTGCTTTCACTGCCATTTTAATGCACAGATGAAAGGCAATTTACAAGTGACATAAGAAGACTCTAAAAGAATAAAGCCTTAGTCCTCAATTTACCAAATTATAGGTTACAGATTTGCAAAAGGTTTTTGCTGAATAGACATAGAATATATATCTATATATTCTGTAAATTTACTTCAAATATCCAGTTACTTTTTCATTTTAGATAAATTATAAAGCTTTAGAAAAAGAAAAAGCATCATATAACTTGACATATAGACCTTGATATAATAAAATATATTTGAAAATTATCACAAAATAAATAATAGTAATAATATTAGCAAAAATTCAATATTAATCTTACTTGTGATCAAGAATGATAGCATCACAAAAGCTGTGGGAAAAAAAAAAGACGGAGAAAAAACTGAGTCCTTAACCAGCTTCTCTTTCCTTTTGAACTCAACAAATTAATCCTGGTCAGGCAATACCTATGATTGAATTAGTATTTTCTTGATCCTCTGCACCCTACTGAAAGGGTTTTTTTTCTCATGTCATTCAGCTTCCTCTTAAGCCTACTCCGTTTTCTATCAGCACTTGATTTAACAATCATTCTTTAACAGCATTTTTGCAAAACCCACTCTAGGGGTTTTAACCTCGCCTCTTGGGTGAAACGTTGGAATAAAAGTAATGATGTCTTATTAAAGTTAGTCCTAATAAGAACAGCTCATCCTTGCCCTGTGGTGCACAGAAACACAGTGCTAATGTAAGAGAGAGGTTCTTCCTTGTGTGTGATACTAACTTGAGTGTTCTCAGACAGTCTCGTTTATTTTACCTTTATAAAATGTTCACTTACCTTTATACTGTTCTTTTCATTCTTCTTCATAAATATTTACTACTCTATTCCTTTTTACTCAGGGAAAAGGACAGAAGTGACTCAGAAATTGTCACAGATGTGAAATAAAGAGGATATTATGTTATACAAGGATGTATTTTGATTATAAAGAGTAGCATCAAATGTGGTACTGAAGGAATTTCCTTGCTTTCATTGTGTGGCAAAGTGACAATGTGGATTACACTATTTGTTTTCTCACATTGTTTCATCACACTATAATGAATGCAATTTTTCATTATTCAAAACAGTAAGAAGTGCAGCACAAGGCATTTCAAACTTTTTTTTTTTCTTTTTTTGTGGTGCATAAACATATTTGTGAAAAAAGTTTGACTAACTGCAAGATATCTTGATAACATTAACTAACACTCGTACATGCAGTTATTTCATCACAGGTTTTGAGGTTGGCCAGGCATGATTCCTAATATGTTATGATCACCGCTAATCACTTTCTTGTCCTTAAAAAGTTTGGAAATAGTTTCCCGGATTATTTGCTCTATCACTTTTCTGGGGATTAAGGGAACAGTATCCAGTAGGATTAAGAATAAAACCACTTGATCTTCCATGTGTTTGACCCTCATCCACATGGCACACTTGAAACATCCCAGGTATCCTGTGGCAGTATTCTTGGGGACCCCATAGTTGGATGCAGGAGTCCAGTTGGGGTCTCGTGAGAGCAGAGTAAAGGGAGAGAGTCATCTCCCTTGACCTGCTAGCCACGCTTCCTTTTATGCAGCCCAGGTTAGGATTGACTTTCTGGACTGTGGTCACACATTGTCAGCTCATATTTAATTTTTTATCTGCAAGTATTTCCATGTCTTTCTCTGCAGGGATGTACTCAATCCATTCATCCTCCAGTCTGTATGATGTTGGGGATTGCCCTGATTCAGGTGCAGAAACATGATTTGAACCTTCAGAAAATTAGGTTCTGACTGTACTGTTTTACTCCTTCATTTGTGAAGGAGTAAGTAAGTGCAATAATTAGGACAACCATTAAATTCTAACTTAGCTAGAATATTTACACTAGTTTTTTGGACTCTCAAATTTATTTTATATTTTTTTTACTGTAGTAAAACAAAACATATGTTGCATCATAGCTTGTCAGTGAAATATAGCTGATTTTGGACTTTAATTTACTACAATATCCCAAGTACCAAATACACATTATGGTCCTGTCACTTATGTTAGGTATTTGGATACTGAGGATTGGTGTAGAAAGACTTGAAATGCCCATGGCAAACTAAAATCTTGAAACATTTTTATAAGAAAATGCAAAAAAAAAAAAAAAAAAAAAGAAGAGGAAAAAATAATTTAAAACACAATTAATAACTGAAACTTTCTGTCCTTGCTATATGGCAAATTACATGCTTTACCTTTTGGTCAGCCCTGTAGCTGTACTAAGATTACCAAAAGTTTATGGTAGTTTTGATCTTGTGCTTTTTCCTTGAAAATGAATCAAAACAAATGTGCATGAAAGGTCAAGGTGAAAAATGTATCAAACACCTGCCTTGTCTCAAAAAGCCGCCTTCTGTTCCAATGTTGAATCCTGTTAACAGCTCCCCTGAAGGACGATTATAGTATTGGTACATACATTGACAGACCTGGAGGAGTTGCAGCAGCCACACCTGTTTAAGACACTCATCTTTGCTGTAGTTTAGCCTACAGGTACACACAAGTGTTGCAAAATCTGATTTGAATAGTGAAGTCAGTGTCACGGTTAAACAAAATCACCCATAAATCACACTGTCGTTCACTCATTCCCCTCCCTTCTTGCCCTCCCCCTACTACCGGAGGGACGGAGAGGAGAATCAAAAAGAATGCAACTCCCATGGATTGGGATAAGAACAGTTTAGTAACTAAGGTATAACACAAATCACTACTGCTACCACTAATAATAATAATGCTTAAGGAAATAACAAGGGAAGAGAATACAACACCTCAGCACCAGCCAACCGATACCTCGGCCAACCCCACAGGCCCAGCCCTTCTGGGTAACTCTCAGTTACATCCTGGTTGTGACGTGCTGCGGTATGGAATACTTCTTTGGCTAGTTTGGGTCAGGTGTCCTGTCTCTGCTTCATCCCGACTTTCTCTCCTCCCTGGCAGAGCATGAGGCTCAGAAAGTCCTTGGTCAGACTAAAACATTTGAGCGGTAACTAAAAACATCAGTGTTATCAGTGCTGTTCCTATGCCAAAAGTCAAAACACAGCACTGCACCAGCTACTAAGGAGGAGAAAAATAACTGCTACTGCTGAACCCAGGACAGTCAGTCTTCTTTTTTCCAACACACAACAAATTGTGAGAGAAAGGCAATTAAAAAAAAAAAAAAATGGTCGAGTTAAAAATGTAGGATGAAAAAGGCAGTAGCTTGATCAAAGTCACAGCTGCATTTAAGGGTACAGTTTATGCTTTCTTTAGGTATCTTCAACTGTCTACACGTAAGCTAAATGTCCAAGCTTGCTTTTGTGAAGAGAGACAGTGGTTAGAGCTCGAGTCAATGAAACTCAGAGATCTTATAAGGTGACAAAATGTGATTGTTTACTGTAGGGTGAGTTAAACAGCTCACTAGTCTCCATTGTTTGTTTAACGGCATCTCCATTACCATTGATGTGAGCTTAGATATCTTGAAGGCTTGACTTTGTGATTAAAGATTTGGGTAGGGCTTTACCCAAGCTTACTACAAGTGTGAGTAAACCCTTCGGGCCTCCGCAGTGGATTTTTTTTAGGTGAGGCACAGAGTGAGCAGAACTGGCCCCACCCATTACACCTGATATTTATCGCCAGGGCCTAGACAGCTTGGATGGTGACAGCTCATGCATAGACAGCTCTACTTTAAACACCTAGATTTCAGGGTTCTAAAACTCAGGTGGGCTGTTGTTTGTGACTTGGCTGGAGCTGTCAGTGACAACAGTGTCATCCAGGTTCTTCTCTGCTGTTGGTCTGCTCTTGTCATTTCACCGGATAGAAGGATGAAGGTCCAGTAAAGACTGCTGGCATTTCAGGAGACAATGGAAGTGGCAGATGTAACAATAGAGTTTTTGTTTTGGTGGTTTTGGTGGTGGTGTAGGGTTTTTTTGTTGGTTTGGGAATTTTTTACATTACTATCAAACTAGGAAATATAAGAGGGATTACTAATACTATAACATTATCTTCCTTTTTCTGTGTTCATGAATAGGGTTCAATTTTAATATGCTTTTATCTTATTTGTTTCCTGTACTAATCTAGTCCTCTTTTGTCAAATTTTCTTAGTGCTTTTTTTTGACTATATATGTTAAACCTGAAATTTGGGTTCATTACTTATTTTTTTCTTAATCCTTATTTTCCTTGTCTTTTTAAACCGTTCTTAGGCAGTGGACTAACAGTCTGAGCTAAATGTTTACTACTTTAGAGATTTTATAATAGGCAACTTTACTCAATATATATCTTAGCTCTCTCCTCCCTCTTCCCCACTTTTTGAAAATGTAAGTCCACAGGAGTTTTAAAAAGGCTGTTTGTATATGTAGATCTAAAACTCATTCCTGTACATGTTCCCAGTGTAACTGTGAAACTAAGGTTAAATGTTGCCATGGAAATATTAATGGTTAATGAACAGGAAAAAGAAAAGACAATGTCTAAACCCAGATAAATCTAAAAAAGGACAAAAGATATATTTGATAGTTTCTAGTCACAATATATCTAGGCTCTCTAGTTGGCACGTTATATATAATCACAAGAATCACTAGTTGGCACTTTATATATACTCGTACAATTTTTTTTCTTAAAATGAAAAAATGTTTGTATTTAAAGAAATGCATACTACTCTTAGTGTTCAAATTTATTGCTCTACAGAAATAAGAACTCTGGCAGATTAAAAAGTTTGTCCTTAGCTTAAATTTTGATATTAGGGTGCTATTGTCAGGATTTAGTACCCTTCCTGAGTTTCGGTACATGGTTGGGGTTTTTTTGAAAGCACAGCTTGGTGTTTGTCTCCATTCCAGGTTGCTGCATGTAAATGATGCAAGTTGCATTTAGATAGTAGGTATAAACACTCCAAAAAAATGGATAGCAAAAAATATAAAAAATACAAAAAACCCCACAAACAAACAAAAACAAACAAACAAAAAAACAAAAAAACAAAAAAAAAAAAGCCCCAACAAACAAACAAACAAAAAAAAACCCTCAAAAACAAACAAACAAAAAAAAACAAACAAAAAACCAAACCCCAAAACCCCAATTTGTAATTCTGCTAAGGAAGACTGGAGATTCAAGACTTAAAGACAGTGTATTGGTGCTAAAGAGAGTAAGAGCATGGATTTTGGCTGTTCATTGTGTGTTTATTTTAGAATAAAGAACACCTCTTTCTATCTTTATTTTGCTGACAGCATAGATTGCAGAAACCTGTCTTTTGTAAACTGTCTAGGTAACCTGAACATTTTTGCTTGCTCTTCATGTGCCACATTAGATTTAAGACGCTATAGAATACCAGCACATAGAGTTAACACATTTTTCTGACACTTCTGTAGCTAGGAACTTATGAACTATTTATACCTAAAATTGTGTCAGATTATATTAATTAATCAGAAATTATCAGCTATCTAAAGTATTTTCTGATATATTTGACATACACATTGCATACTGTGTATTGAGGCTTAAAATCCTTACTGAGCACATATTAAACCTCATACGCATTTGGGGAGCAGAGTCTAGCAGACCATATGCTGTCTCTGACACGCTAGAAAAAGTTACATTTTTTTAATTTCCATAACTCACTACAAACCTAATCAGGTCAATGGAAGACAGTTTCATTGGAGTATAGCATGTATTGGGATGTAGACAGGTTTTAGAAGGTGACAGAGGCTGGATGGGACTAGTGGATCCAGGATTTGTACTTGTAAAAATTCCCAGCACTGCTTGTGGATCTCAAGACCCTAAAGTCTCTCTTGATTACCTTCAGACTTCCTGTTGTAACTTCATTGCTGCGCACCTGAAAATTCAATAACGGATAATAACAGGAAGGTCATGCCCTGATAAGAAGCTGTCTCTTCACATTTTTAATCTGGGAAATGGAACCATTTTAACAGTGTGATCTGATATTTTAGTGGTTATGGTCAGCAAATATCCCTAAGAAGTGGGTCCAGTCAGCATGTTGGGCCTTCTGTTACCTTTAGAGAGAGTCTTCTATGGCAATGACCCATATTTTTTCTTAACAGAAGCAGAAGAAACCTCCAAGTCAAACAGGTATAACACAAATCACTACTGCTACCACTAATAATAATAATAATGCTAAAGGAAATAACAAGGGAAGAGAACACAACACCTCAGCACCAGTCGACCGATAACTACCCCACCCCATCCAACCAAGCACCAACCGATACCTCGTCCAACCCCGCAGTCCAAGCCCTTCTGGGTAACTCTCAGTTACATCCTGGTCATGACATGCTGTGGTATAGAATACCTCTTTGGCTAGTTTGGGTCAGGTGTCCTGTCTCTGCTTCCTCCCGGCTTTCCCTCCTCCCTGGCAGAGCATGAGGCTCAGAAAGTCTTTGGTCAGACTAAAACATTTGTGTTATCAGTGCTGTTCCCACGCCAAAAGTCAAAACACAGTGCTGCACCAGCTACTAAGAAGGAGAAAAATGACTGCTGCTGCTGAACCCAGGACAATTCTTGACAAGAGTAATAGTTATTTTCATAGAATCATAGAATGGTTAGGGTTGGAAAGGACCTTAAAGATCATGTAGTTCCAACCCCTTTTCCATGGGCAGGCACACCTTGTACTAGACCAGGTTTCTCAAAGCCCCGTCCAACCTGGCCTGGAATACTTCCAGGGATGGGGCAGCCACAGCTTCTCTGGGCAACTTGTGCCAATGTCTCACCTCGCTCACAGTGATGAACTTTTTCCTAATATCTAATCTAAATCTGCCCTGTTTTGTTTTTAAGTTCTCTATTCAAACTGAATTCTACAGAAAAAAAAAAAAAAAGAAACAAACCAAAACTACATTGAATGCTTAATTATCTTTTTTTTTTTTTTTTAGGAGTAATACTTTTTATTTTTTTCTGTTACTCTGTGTTTTTTTCAAATATTGTAAACTTAGCATAGCTACAGTTTTATTCCTGCAGGTGGACATGATTCAAGGTAATACATTCAAAGGCAGATGAACAACCATTCCTAGTAGCAGAGTTTTGAAAGTAATGATTACCATCTACTCTAGAATAACAATGTCTATCATGGTATATACCATTATTGGTCTTTCTAGGCATAAGCACAATACACATAGATTTCTTCTGAATGACAGAGAAGACATATGAGTGACATATGAGTGACATTTGAGTGTCATATGAGTGAAAAGACATACGAGTGACAGTGTGATCCCATATCCCAAGATACGGGATCACATTTTTCAGTCATTCATCTTGTTCCCTTGATTGAATTGACTTAGATAAAACTATCTCTAGCTATTTGTAACCACAATTCTCCTTGCATTTATCCCACAGTTGCTCAGATGTAGCTCCCTGAGAAGGATGAGCAAGGTCTGATTAGTTAAGATCAGCAATGTGCTGCTGGCCTTTGTTCTCATATACATGTAAGGGAACTATCCCTTGCTTGTTGTCAAGCTGGAATGAAGGTGTTGGCTAACCTCTGAAAAGTCTGACAGCTTTGAAAAGTAATATTTTACAGTCTTTTTATGCACAAAATATTTTTTCTCAGAAGAAACATTATTTTGTTGGTGGGATGCGATATGCTAAAAGATGTTTTCTTACTCAGAACATGCAAAAAATAGGAAATAAAATTTCAGAGAATAAAGAATCTATGCTTATATGAATGATACAGTAAAGTTCTACAAACTAGTTAAACAGTAAGTTCAACATTTTTTATTGTTGCAGAAGCCAGTCTGGCATAATAAGTGAAATTCAGATCCATAAGACTACATAAGTGTCTGGAACACAACTGAAAGAGACTTTTGGCATGAGAAAGAGATAGAAAAATCTTTATTCAGCTTATGCAGTTTATCTGCCAATTACATCTGTGGTTCAAAACTATGAACATATGCAGATATTTTTTTCCTTGAAGGGAATTAGCTGTTTAACTCCTGCCCACATCCCTTAGAATATGGAACTGATGGGAGTGGAAGCACTCTTTTGCCCTGAGATTGCAGTTGTAGGTCTGACAAGTTCTGAGGGATGCCACGAGGACAAAGCATCTCAAAAAGAGTTCATTTGTAATATAAAAGATGAGTAGAAAGATACCATTATCCAGACCTGAATATGCTACTCTACCTAGATTGAGGGAAATTCAGGGCTCTTTTTTTAATTATCTGGAAAGAGGATTTCAGTCAGCAGATTACCATTTAGATAGGATTCAGCACAGATAGGAAAAATTATTCCTCACTTACTTTCTGAAACTATGCCTTTATCTTATTTTTTTTCTTCTGTGTGGCTATGCAGAATTCAGTTGTGCATACTCAGGGCTGGAAGGGGAGTGAGCAGGTGGTGAGCATTACTTTGCTGAATTAGTAGGACTCTCATCTTGGAGAAACCTAGTCCTTTATTTTCCTCCAAAAGTTCTTCAAACACTATTGAAGTAAAAAGGAAATGGTGTACAAGGAAATGGTGTCTTTTCCTTTAGTAACTGCTGAGTCAGATTGTCAGATTCCTGAAGGGGGATGAGATTGTCAGATTCCTGAAGGGGGATGCTGAATACTGAGTGAAGAAAATCCTCTTCAACTCTGAGCACTGGCAGGATTTGGAGAAGGACAGAATTTCCCATATAGTTCTGTGATGTATACCTTGTAAAGGTGTATTGTGGCTTAGATATTGTGGCTGATGTTGTATATATTTCACTTGAACCACCTAATGATTTAACCATCTCCACTCCTTAAATAAGGAATACAGACATCTAAAGGTGCTTTTGATTGCATTGAAGGAAGCTCAGATTTCACTTTAATTGTAATATGCATTTTGAATGACATGACTATGTGCACCTGAATCCTCTCAATTTTAGAAAAATCAAGACTAGTCCCTGTTACTAAGAAAACATGTTTTTCTGAAGATGCAGTTGGTGTGCATTTATTGGCTTTATAATGCCAAGAGATTCTTAGGTTTCAGGTTTTCTAGTCTTTAATAAATTGAAGGAAACTTCTATGGTTGTTATTAATCTGCTTAAGGAATTTCACTCCAGCATTTAGCTCTAGACCTGAAGATCAAATCATAGATCTTACGCAGGTCATGTGTTTTTGTGTCAAATACCTTCTCACAGTATTGTTTTTTCCTGGCTGTTCATCAGAGAACTGCAGGAAGCGAATGTAAAACTCTGCTCCTTACTGATGAAAGACCATAATGATCACGTATTTCCAGTCTTCAGTTTCTCTCTTCATGCAGTGAATTGCAATGACCTCTTACATTGATAGTTCTCCCAGCCTTCCCCAGTTTTAATGGAAATACTATATTATTAATTTAGTGTACATTTAGAAACTGTATTAAATGTGATATACCTGTTGGGATTAATACTTGTTTATAAAGAAAATAATTTTCCTTATTAACCATTTCCTGGTTATGAAATAGAAAAAATTAAACCTTTGCTTGAAGAAAAGTACTCATCTGTTAAAATCTTTGTTGGTACAAATATTGCCATGAGACACATCAATATATTTATGAAAATCATGGATAACTTTCTGTGTCTAAAGGTAAAATATGTCCATGATATGATTTTGTTGTGTTTCTTTATGTATATATAGATATGCATTATAAATAAAGTCTATGCTACTGTTATAGATTTAATAATTTCAAAAGCAACCCTGAGTGACCTTCATAATTCTGTCCAAAGTCCACTGGCTTCACTGGACACATCATATTTCCTAATCCATTAAGGGTTTTATCAAAAGTGACTGCCTAGCAATTTGTTGAAAAGAAATCAATAAAAATAAAGCGAGTGTTGGTGTGAGAAGCAGCTTTTGCAGTAATATTTTTTTCCACCGGGAAAAAGTAGTTAAAATAAAGAAACTTCATTACAGGGAGAGAGTGATACTTTTAGAAGAGATCTAGCTTTAAAAAAAAAAAAAAAAAATACCACAAACAAACAAACAAAACAGCTTTTACCTTTTCAATAGCTATTTAAGATTGTTGTTCACTTCCAGAATTTCAACATTATGTCAGAATGATACTGGCAGGCTAAGTAGTAACAAATATACCTCCTAATAGACTTGAACTATCAGCTTACAGTGCAGGGGAGAATGAAGGGTCCTAGAGGTTAGAAAATCATCTGTGTCTAAGAAACATCAAAGCAAAAAAGTTAGGACTACATTAGTGGCTAGAGCCTTAATCCAGCAAAATCCCTAAATGCTGCTGGTTGTTAAGAGAGCCATTTAATGTTAAAAACTGAGCATGCACTTCAGCGATTTTCTCAATCATAGAGAAAAATTAAAATCCATGTTTTCCTGTTTAAAACATCATAACAAATTAAGCTTGAACTATGGTTGATTAGGGGAATCTCTCAGTCTTTCATTCTTTTGATACAGGTGTTACATGAGCCTTTTTCACATATGATAGCATCAAGACCAAAGTAAACTTTCTGAAATTGTCACAGATAGAATGTGGTCATTCTCTTAAATTTTTTTTCACATTAATTTTATCTGTATTTGTTTCATATTAAAGTGCATCAATCCCTCCCCAGAGAGGTCAGACAACTGCAGTTTCCCTATGTTGTCAATGGACAACCCAGGTTTTTTAAATTAGGTGAAACATAACATACTAGGTAACCAGCACAGATATTACACCTGTTCCCCTTCTTTCTGTGGGTCAGGAATTTCACTTCACATTCTTAGCCTTACATTCCATTATACATGAAAAAAAAAAAAAAAATTAAAAACGTAAGAACAATATTCAAAAGAACAGGTACAAAAGCAAAGAAGAGGAGGTGCATGTTTATAATTTATGAAGCTACTAATCTCAGAATGTATTGGGGAAATTTTTCATGTCTCAAATACAAAGACACTGGGTTTGATTTAACAAATCACAGCAAAAAGAAAAACTGCCCAAAACTGCAGACTTAGTCTGGGAAAACACCCTTCCTTGGATATATATAAGTGATCATGGTCAGATAAATAAGTTTAGGATAAATGAATCTTTGGTCAAAATTACTGTAGCTATTCCCATATTATATGCTTTATTTAAGTTAGTAATTTACTATATGCAACTGAATTAATCAGAACACATACAGCTGATGACACCAATTTAAGGTAAATCTAATTGTAGTATTCCCTATTTTTAAGGTATTATTTTATTTTAGTGGAGGGGTTTTTAATATGCTTTAGTATAAAATGTTGCAGGAACAGTAAAAACATAAAAAAAAGAAAAAGAGATTGCAACAGTCTTTCCATGTCTCCCATGGTAGTGATTTGTATAAGGATATTACTCCAAAATGCAAAGCCAAGGTCAAATAAACTTGAAAATATGACCTATAGATATGTAGGAATAGCAAGCACAGTTTCTATTATCAGGGGTGCATTTAGCTACATTAGTGTTCTGAAATACTCAATGACATTGACTGGAAAAAGTACTCAGTAACTTTCATTTTTGTTGTAGCTATTTTATGAATCTAGGCTATGTAGAAAAATAAATATATTTATAACATTAAAACTGCATCTTTGTAGTATCAACTGTCACATTTATTTTTATTTCTTAAGAAAAACATAGTCAAGTTTAAAATGTTCTTTATCCATGTTAAAGCATGCTTTGCACGACAATTATACGCATCAGTCGCTGTAATAACAAATCCAACTTTAAATCCATAGTGTAGTTCAAAATGTAAGGTCTCATTTTACATTTTTTAACTCTTGGTAATGAAGGAGCTACCTGAGCCTCTTCAGTGTTTTAACAATTGAGATGTAAATTGGTTTTGTAATGCAGTAATGTTATAATCAATAGGAATTTCTCTGTCCCTAATTTCAGCTGATACTTGCTGGCATTGAGACGACAGAGTGGCTTCTAACAAAGCAGCAAGCAACATTCAGTTTTTAGAAAGCACTGAGAAAATGAAATTACAAGCCAATAAAGGCTCATTCATTCTGTTCTTGCATTTTGTTGCTAGCAACATCAATGCCATCATGTTCTCCCCTACGACATAACATTCTATTTGTAACCAAGGCATGTAAACTACAAGCTATATATGCAGTATATCTTATTAACGTGTATGCTACGTCTGTTTCTGCAAGAGAACATTTGCAAATTGTATAACTGGGCATATCTGACTAATCCTCCACAGTCATAATTGTCTGATAATAAAAAAATATGAACTTTTAAAAACTTTTTTATTATCTCATTTTCTAGTCATGTCATTTTATGATGCTTCTTACTTCTTCATACATTTTCAAGAGGGATATTTGATAGAAATCCTGTTTATAAGTGCATAAAGAGCTGTCCTAATAAAGATGCCCATTTCTTATTGTCTAGAGATGAAATAACACTGTCCCTGTGGAGTGCACATAGAGTTACAAGATCTTAAAAATTATATAATAGCTATTATCAGCTATCCAACATTATCAACCAGAATATTTGTATGAGAGCCTATTCCTCCCTAAATATATTCATCAGTTCCTAACAATGGTGGTTTCACCTGAATGCAGTATCCAAAAAGAAAAATTCTGTCACTGACTTTGCGATTTCCTTTCCAAAATCCATGATATCTTTCTTCCACTTGAAGCATTTTTCCCACTTCAGAATTCTTGAGGTTCACAGCATTTAAATAAAAGACAATCAATGAAAGAATATAACTAAGACTTGTTAGTGTTCTTTTTTATTCTAAAAACCCACACACACAAAAAAAAGAAAATACAAAACAAAAGAAAAAAATCCCAACCAAACACAAAATCAACCAACCCCAAGCCCCCACATATTTACATTTGAAAGAGTTTCATGCACTGGAATAACTCTAATTCCGTACAGGCTGAAATTTTTCAAGAGTGGGTCAGAGGCAAAAAGTATGTAACACATTTTACTTGAGTAAAGAATGAATATATGTTAAACAAACTTAAAAAACTTGACAAACCCAAAATCAACATTTAGAGAAAACCAATGAGTTTTCACAAAACCCTTCGCAAATGAAAATAGTTATGTTGGAATTTAGTATTCTCTGTGTAATGTTCAGTGATTGTGTTCTGATAGTTAAGACCAGCACTCATTTCAGCAGCAGCACTGTATGTAAGATCCCAGTTCTTGACCCTGCAATATTATCCTCATGGGAAAGGACAGAAAAGGCAAAAAAGGAAAGGTAATTTTGCTTCCCCAGTGAACCTGACTGAGGGCAGTAGTTTGACATGGGTTCAAAGGCAGTTCTAGACAGACAAGAAATATGCACCTGTACGTCATTAGGAAACAAAAATCCAACCAAAATGAAGACATCAAATATGAAGAACTGTAGTATCATACAGTAACCCATGAACTGTTGAAGTCATAAGCAAACAAATACAAGTTTCCTCTGATATTCCTATATGCAAAAGAACAGGAGGGACCTTGTGTTTTTTCTTCCCTATAATTCCAGCATTTCTGTGCTACTACTACAAAGAATATATTTCGTGCAAAATGTATTATTATAACATTAATGATTTCTTAGTTGTATTTAATATTTAAATATATTTAAGTGCAGAACAAGCAATCTTGTTAAAATGTTCTTTATTCTCTCCATACGGATTCATGTACAGATATCTATGTTCTTTCTCATATATTTATTTCTGATTATGCAAAAAATACTTTTGTATTTCTTAGTGATTATTATGGATACCTTATTCCCCAGTGACAATAAAAAGATTTTTAGGACCAATTTGGAAGCAGAGAGGGTATTGGAAACAAATTTTAAGAACCTCATAGGTGAGTAAAGAAGAGTACAAAACAAGCTTTAAGCTGGTGAAGCCAGAGGAAGTGCTAGATACTTAGTATCTATGTAGATTTATAGCTAGTGTTCCACTATTTTATTCTTTGTCATTCTCTGTGTTTGCATCACATCTCAATTTAATGTCATCTTTGAGTTTCATTAATGTGATATTTGAACTCCCTTCTAAATTATTAATGAAGATGTCAGATAAAGAAGGAGGCTGAAACCTTCCATACTAGTATGCCCCTAGACATCTCTCCCTATCTGATAAGTTGTCATTCATCATTAACTACTCTTTATGGTTATTGAGCAACTTTTCATGCTTTATCTTATGGTTCGTATCCAAGGAAATTTGATTTTTCAGACTAGTATTTCACAAGACTCTCTAACAAATGCTTTTTTAAGATGTAGATTTGTTGTTTGCAGAACTGCATTTCCTTCAGTCATCCATTTGGTTATTTCACCCCCAAAAAATCATGTTTTGGTAAAAAATAACACACCTTAATGTTTACTAGACTATTTCTCATATTTTCATTGCTCTCACTTACTTCAGCAGTGAAGTGTGTAAAAGAATCCTAAAAGGCCTTATGCTTGTAATTCACTTTTAAATTTATTAATAAATTATTTATAATACCATTTTCTCCTGGTCTACCTGAATAGATTCATCCACTTAAAAATAAATTGGTGGTTTTAATTTATAGGACAACATACGTAATTTCTAGTACTGAATTCTAGAAGATACTTGCATTTATATAGCTGTTTATATGCCTATAAGTTGTACAGGTAACTTTAGAACACTGTCAAATTTCTTTATAAGCAATGACACTGCAGTTAAAAACATGATCATATGGTTTGTCATTGAACATTCTGCATTTTCCTTTATGTCCTTCTTGAATGACCTTTTGAGACACGAATTTGTTTTCATTTGTATTATGCAAAAAATCACTACTGACTTGTTTTGTAAAAACTAAAACTAGTTTCAAGGTCAGTTGCAAGCTGACTTTATTCACCTTCTTGTTCAACAGATTCTGCAACTTGTCATGTTGCTTACATCGTTTTATGGCAAAACTGCCTTTCAGAAGCATTTGGATTATTTTCTACCCTTTTTCAAAAACTTCTACTGCATCACCCCACATGATGATGTCATCAACATATTGCAGGTGCTCTGGAGCTTCTCCCTGTTCCAGTGCAGTCTGGATTAGTCCATGGCAGATGGTAGGGCTGTGTTTCCACCCTTGGGGCAGTCGATTCCAAGTGTATTGAACACCCCTCCGAGTAAAAGCGAGTTGTGGCCTGCACTCTGCTGCCAAAGGAATTGAGAAAAATATATTGGCAATATCAGCTACCTTTGACTCCATCATACTGAAGTTCTAGCATGTCTGGTATGGCAGCACTCAATGGTGGTGTGACTTCATTCAGGCCACGATAATCTATTGTTAGTCTCCACTCTCTGTTAGACTTTCGTACTGACCATATGGGGCTATTAAAGGGTGGGCAGGTTCTGCTGATCACTCCTTGGCTCTCCAGTCCATGGATCAGCTTATGGATGGGAATCAGGGAGTCTCGGTTGGTGCGATATTGCTGCCTGTGCACTGTTGTGGTCGTGATTGGCACTTGTTGCTCTTCAATCTTCAGCAACCCCCACAACAGAATTATCCTCTGAAAGAACAGTCAAGGTGGACAGCTTCTTAATTTCCTCTGTCTCCAAGTTAGCTATACCAAAAGCCCATCAGTATCCTTTTGGGTCTTTGAAGTACACTCTCCTGAGATAGTCTATGCCAAGGATACATGGTACGTCTGAGCCAGCCATAATGGTGTGCTTTTACCACTCCTTCCCAGTTAGGCTGATTTCAGCCTCCAACGCAGGCAGCTGTTGGGATTCCCCTGTCACTCCAGAAATACAAATTTGTTCTGCTGCTTGTTGATTTGATGGCATCAGAATACACTGCACTGGTATTTACTAGAGTTTTATAGTCCTGTGGTTCTGATGTACCAGGCCATCTAATCCACACAGTCCAGTAAATCCTGCTGTCCCTGGCTGGAGGCAAGGCCCCTCTAGTCCTGATCATAGTATTTGCTATTCAATTCTTGCAAATACAATTCAGTCATCAAGGTCAGGAGTAAGACCAGCCCTACTGTCCAGGGAATTTTCCGCTAGAGACTGGAGCACCAATTTTCCTGGAAGAACTCCCTTTTATGTTTGTTTTTCCTTGCAACTCTCATATCCGTGCCTCTAGGGTTGAGGTAGATTTTTCTATTCCTCTTCTACATGTTGTCTCTGTGGTCACACAGATAAAACCACAGGGTAGCCCATGGGGTGTACTTACTCTGTCCTCACTCTTGAGCGGAGGAACACTTACTCCTAATAGATGAGACACTGCTCCATACAGCTGGGGAGTAGGATCTATCCTCTTCGAGTTACAGTTTCTCCAGATTGGAGATGTGGGAAGAAGAAACACTTTCTTCATATTGCCAGAGTTCACCAGTCAATTTGTCCACTATTTGCCCCTCTCCATCCCTCCAGCTCATTACTGCCAACGAGTTGGTATAGGATGATGGTGCTCCCTGTACAAACTTCTGTCACATAGTACAATAAGAAACCATAATGTATTGACAGGAACATATGTCATGCTCAGTTAGACAGAGCCCCATACACATTCGCAGCAATACTTCATTGTTTCCTTTATAATTTTATTTTGGTTTCCCCATTTCTGTGAAATGCCATCTTTCCTTTGGCATGTTTTGTGGTGGCAGAGAAGTTAATAGCTGAGAAGAAAAGCAGAGTGTGGGTACTGTCGTGTTCAAAAGTGCTTTTGAAATGAGTGCATGGTAGGTGAACCTCACAGCTTGTTGGTTTTGGATAACTTGTTTAGAGGGCTACTGTGGATAAAAAAAGTAACATAGAGAGCAGGGAAGTGGCAATAACAGCAGTTTCTCTTCTCATTTCTAGTCGTGGGGTGGCACTTATGATAATTACCAGCAAAGTGGAAAACCCAGCTGGAATTCTGAGCAATTTCTTTTTTCTGTACTTTATCTTTATTAAATTGTTGTATTTCCACCAGGTTTTTGCTAGCATTAGGCATAACAACAGCGAACAAAAAGGACAGAAGTGAAAATTGTCGCAGTGGGATGCCTAAAGTTGTATTCCTTAATCTTCATCTGGGCACCCAAGTAAAAGCAAAATGATTTCAAAAGGTGTTGAGAATATTTAAGCTCTGTTGTCTGCTATAAATTTAATAGATCAGAAGCACCCTTGAGAGTCAGACTGTTACATTTACTTACCTTTAAAATGTGGTATATTATTGCAGCTTCCAATACATATATTTATACGATTGCGGTCAACTTCTTTTTATTTCTTGTATTTAGCCTATATCTTGCTTATTTTAAGTCTTTTCTCAATGTCAATCAATTAATACAACAAGATATATTTGTTATATATATATTTGTTATAACAAAGCATAGATGGTAGGTACTTAATGAATATAATTATTGTAATTGCCACTAGGCAAAGGTAAGATTATATTAACAAATATAACTGCTTAGACAGTCATCAGAGCAAGGTCAGCAACACAATACTTACATAATGAATGTTTTTAAAGGGTTTAATCTAAATTGACAAAAAAGTGTAAATTTTACTATTAGAATTAGTCTTTCTAAACATGGTTGGCATCCACGTAGAGAGAGTCTTTTCTTTTCTTGGTTTTTATACGGAGTTGCTTAAACACATTTTTAATGGCCCTGCATTAGTCATAACTAACTAATGAACCTATGCATTTGTTTTTCCTTTTTATCCCACAACATTTCTTTAAGTCTTGATATGTCCCTGACACCAAAACTGGAGAATAATACTTCATAAAATATCTTGGAGAATGTCAAATGAGCTGAAGGTACATTTGATAACAAGAATCTGTGCCAAGCACAAACTGGACAGATCCAGGAATTTACTAGTTGTTATAAGGGAAAAGTGAGTAATATACCTGCAATGCAGCTTAGACTTTCATTACATTTGTTATTTCTGACTATTGCCTCATAATGCACTTTTACTTAAGCAATGTTAAATTTTTTTTTTTTTTTGTTTCACTACTGAACAAAACTAATGAACATACTGGGGGAGGAAGGGAACACACAGGCAGGCCAGAAAGCCAACCATATCCTGGGCTGCATCAAAAGGAGAGTGACCAGCAGGTCGAAGGAGGTGATCCTGCCCCTCTGCTCTTGTGAGATCCCACTTGAAGTACTGTGTACATTTCTGGTGTCCTCAGCATAAGAAGGACATGGAGCTCTTGGAGCAAGTCCAGAGGAGGGCCACAAGGACGATCAGGGTGCTGGAGCACCTCCTGTATGAAGAGAGGCTGAAAAAGTTGGGGCTGTGCAGCCTGGAGAAGAGAAGGCTGCGTGGAGATATGGTTGGCTTTCTGGGCTGCGAGTGCACACTGCCGGCTCATGCTCATTTTCTCATCGACCAGCACCCCCAAGTCCTTCTCTGCAGGGCTGCTCTGAATCTCTTCTTTGCCCAACCTGCAGCTGTGCCTGGACACGCAGGTGTAGGACCTTGAACTTGGCATGGTTAAACTTCATGAGGTTGGCATCAGCCCACCTCACAAGTGTGTCAAGGTCCCTGTGGATGGCATCCCTTCCCTCCAGCATATCAACCGGACCACACAGCTTGGTGTCATCAGCAGACTTGCTGAGGACACACTCAATCTCACTGTCCATGTAAGCGATGAAGATTTTAAACAAGACAGGTCCCAACACCGATCCCTGAGGGACACCTTGTGCAACATGATCTGGTGTGAGGCACCCCTACGCATGGTGGGTGGTTGGAACTAGATTGTCTTAAGGTCCTTTCCAACCCAAACCATTCTCTAATTCTGTGTTTCTATTAAAAAATAAAATAAAATAAAAATTTAAAAAAATTAAACCCTGAAATGACCCAAAAACCTCAGCAGTGATAGATTATTTTTTTTCTGATTATTAACTGCAATGAAAGCAAGCAACATTGTCTTATAGGTACTAAACTTACTGCAGAGCATCGCAGCTTGAGCTCATAGCATATCCAGTGAATTCTACACAAATGCTGCTAATATCCCAGAAGCATTCAGCTCTTACTTTTTCCCAAGATTCACATTTTTACAATGAAGCAAGGAGAAATTATTATCTTAAGGAATCAAGTGATAATAGGTGAAATTGTTAGGTTAAACTTAGAATTCATTTGAAAACTGTGTTTCATTTTTATAGGAGATCTCATTCTGTGAGAAACATGTTTTTTACTCCTAAAACTGTGGTGGTCTGCAGCTTCATAATTTTTATCTTTTCTTCTAAAAGCAAGAAGAAAATATTTTTATTCTTTCTATGTTTGAATTTAAAATAAGTATTTTTTTTATTTTTCTTCTTATTTTTCCATAATCTAAATTAATAGCAAAATTAATCTTAAAACCAAAATACAGCCACATTCTCTTACACTGTGTTATGTCATTTTTTTGCTAGGTCTCTGATTACTGCTACACACTTAGTTCTTAACAACCAAGTTTGATAAAGAAGAACCTGACAAATAAGGGTCTTTCTCATAAGTGAAAGGTTTCACTTTCTCTTATGTATGTTCTTAGAAAAAGAAGAAACTGTTTACCTTTCAATGAACTAACATAAAAAGGTAAATATTGTTTTTCTCTATTTACAAATAGAGACTGACTCCTTTTAAGGTGGTAGAGAAAATACAAGCACATTTACTAAAAAACTGTACTGCCCTAGGTTCAGCTGTAACAGTTATTTTTCTTCTTAGTAGCTAGTGTTTCTTAGTAGCTTAGTAGCTGAACCCAGGACACTTTTAGGAGTGTGAGTGCATAATTTAGCTGCTTAATTTTGGCATGAGGTCTGAGAAGACAGGAAAACATCTGAGAGGTTAGCAACCTTGTTTGATTCACATGACACACTTCAAGTGATGTAGTTTGTCCTGACAGAAATCTTGTGACTCACCAGCTGGATCTGTGTTGCCTCTAGTAGAACCTTTGTATTACATGTGGACACCCAGATTTGGATGTCTTCCACCTCAGCTATGCAAATCAGTAACAATTAACCTAGAAGATCGTTGTAAAAAATCTTTGGTACCAGTTGAAGTGGAATGGCTCCTATTCCTTATTTGTAAGTATCCTAAGTTTTGATGTTATGTGTTGTTTTTCTACTATTGTGCTTTTAGGTGTTTTGTTTACATGTTTGAATGATCAGAGTGAACATACAGGTTTTGATAGGCTCAAAAGTTGTACTTGCTTCAGAATGAAGAGGCAATCTGCTGCAAGCACCTTATGTATAGCTGAATGAATAAGTGCATTGTCTGCATCGACCATATTTTGCTTGCAGACTCCACCTTTTCTCTTTTCAAACCTCAAGTATCTGAGTCCATAATTCAGAAGTGTCACATGAAGGATGATGGTTTATTAAATTTTCAAAATGCATTCCATATGTAACAGGCTTGCTAGAAATAGTGAGAGAAGCTATTTGAAGTAAGGATCTTGCTTGTACTGTTCAATCATGACTGCAATAGCTACAGGCAATTGCTTTGCCTATTGGCCAGTCTGAATTATTGACTGGATTAGTAGATTGGGTGCAAGTTAAGTAACTCTCGTCTTTCAATATTTCTGTAAAATGGCAAGTGCAATACTCCATTGTGGCTGTGGTCAATCCAATAAAAAATAAGGTTAAATAAAATTAAGATTGTTCAGTTCCTGAACAGAAAAGACCAATGAAACTCACAGCTGGCCTGGATGTTTCATTTAGCCCATGCTACAAATGGAGAAAAATGAACTAATGGTGGAGTTAAAACAGTATGTCAGATTTAAGACTCTCACACTTCGTTAATTTGGAATTAGAAGACTTTTATATTGCTTTAGTCTATATTTTTTGTCAGTAAACAGAATGCCATTGTTTCAAGATTTTATTTATTTTGGTTTTTTTTTTTTTCTTGTGGAGGATTAAAAACAGCATTTCTCTGTCCTGGGAGGCATAAAAGCAGGAAAATGAATATTATTTAGCTCTTTCATCAGCTTGTCATCTGCCATCATTCTTGACAGTGGAATCAACTCATGCAAATTAAAGTTTTTGGTTTGGTTTGGTTTGGTTTGTCTTCCAGTAAAAGAAGATATTTAAAACACAGCTCATATTAAAGTATTAATTTAATACTATTTAAGTATTAAAATATAAAGAAAATCAAAACCAAAAAATAGCTCAGATATATAAAGGATTAAATAATACTTAAGAACATCAGATGAAAGATATCCTTTATAATGCACATTATATTTAGAAAACATCATCAATAGCGGGAATTATTCTCATGACCACCATAAACAGTAACTATGGAGCAGACCAAGGGGAATTTGGTTCCAGAGGGATCTGAATAAATTCTTTTTTTTGCAGCTCTGCAAAGAATTTTCTTAAAAGCTAAGATTTCTATTACAAGTAACAGCTCTGAATATAATCCTGAAATATCTACAAAAATATGAATCTCACATGATTAAAAAAAGGTTTCACAAAAGCCTAGCTATTGAGCTATACCCTGAGCAGTATCCACATGCTACTGGAAAAATCCTTCCTCTAAAATTATTGGGCTTCTAGCAACTTCAATAGATCTCGAGCTTCAAAAAATAACTTCAGATGCAGTTGATAAAGCTGCTTAACAAGTCTGTTTTACATTTACCATTTTTCTGCTTTTCCCAGAAAATATTTAACTGTTCCAGAAATTATTTAAAATTATTGGATTTTTTATGTTGGAGGGGACCCATAAGGATCATTGAGTCCAAGTCCCCACTCCTCGCAGGATTACCTAAAGCCACATGACTAAAAGAGTCATCCCAATGCTCCTTGAACTCTGACAGACTTGGTGCCATGATCACTTCCCTGGGAAGCCTGTTCCAGTAACCAGTCATCCACTCACTGAAGAACCTTTTCCTAATGTTCAATCTGAACTTCCGCTGATGCAGTTTCAGTCCATTTCCATTTAGGATGCTCAAAACTGTGCATAGAACTTTGAAGTGGGGCCTCACCAGTGCAGTGTACAGTGGCACAATCACCTCCTTCAACTAGCTAGCTATACTGTGCTTGATGCACCCCAGGAAAAAATTGGCCCTTTTGGTTACCAGGGCACATGTCTAACCTATATTCAATTTGCCATCAACCCAGACACCTCAGATTTTTTTCTGTAGGAGGCATTTGGATTGTCCCATATCAGCAGAATATCCTGTAATTTAGCTACTGAATGTGATGCAAATTATACTAATTTAAAAAAACCAAACAAACAGAACTTCACTCATTCTTGCTATATTTGAATGTTTACTTTGTCTGGTGATGCATAGAGTGAGTGTTTAGGAAAGCACTTTTTGCTCCCTGAATATCTCTGTGTTGGAATCCAGTAAGTAGATCTGAGACTGCTGCTGAAGAAAATGTCAGTAGGAGAAATAGGCAGAGGAACAGTTAACTGGAGGTCTTGAAAAGTTTTTCCTTGAGCTACACATATCTCTAAGCCGGTACAAAGGTCATCACTTCAGACCCTTATACACATAAAGGGTTATACTGACAAATAGATAGGTTTAGGGGTTTAAAATGCAATTAATAGCTTCATCATGCCTAATTCCGATTCTATGAACCCTTTCAAAGAAGAACCTAAGGTTTTTTTGTTTTGTTTTTGTTTTGTTGTTGTTGTTGTTTTTTAATTCTGCTTCTCCCTTTAGAGTGTTCCTGTGGTTAAGCATATTTGTAACATTCTTGTAAGAAATAGAAACAAGCATACTTGGTTTAGAATTTCTTGTGTACAGATTTTGAAGTCCTTCAGTTGCCAGTTTTACAACTAAATACTTGTTACGGTTTGCCAGCCAAAATTATAACAAACTTAAAGTGATCACATTTTATTATACATTACAATGTTGAATAATATTCTTTGCCTTGTGAAAAAGTAGGTAGTATAATATGTTAAGTACTGGAATGTAAAAGACATGAAAGAATTAAATTCTCAAAATAATGTAAAATATGATATTCAATTTAAATTTCAATTTCCAGGATCAATGTTTAATGGGGTGGTCTTCAAAGGGATTCTCTAGCTTCCTTCCTTTCCTCAGTCCCTTCTTTTTTATTTTCCTCTTGATATTAAAACAGTTCCTCTGCTGAATTAGGTCTTTCTGGTTAGCAGCCTACCATTCATTCTTTTAGGATGATTTAGCCGGGTACAGTATGGTTCATTGTTATGACCTAAGTTATATAATTTGCATGGTACCAGAGTAGGTGCTGCAGGACTATTCTTTATGTTCAGCTTCCCTGGTTCCATATTTTTTGTAGTTGGAGCTAACTTGAATGATTTTCACCATGATATAAATGCTTTTATCACATTTAACACCTAAAGAAAAATGTGGGAGGATATATGCTATAGTTAATGGACAGAGTAGCATCAGATGGCTGAAGGTGAGTCACTACCAGTTTCACTGCTCGAAGTCGGTGCATGTTCACTGCTTTCAACTTTGCTTTCTGAGAGAAAAAGCAGAGTCTACAATTAGTGTCCCCACAAACAACACACTGTTCTGCCTCACCATCACAAGTCTGGCCATTATGAAGTCAGTCTGCATTTTCTGTTTTTAAATCTTGGTATAATTTGTTCTTTTCTGATTTAACATTAGTGGAAAACAACAGCAGCAACAACAAAATCTCCTAGAAAACAGCCCTGAAAACAAAGAAACCAAAACATGATTCAAGTACTTGTAGACATAAAGAAATCATTGGTTTCCTTAGCAACTGAACAAAGTTCTATATTAAGAACAAGAAAATAATTAACCATCTGAGATAATGCTTGAAATACACATTTAAGTCTGCATGATTTTTTAGTTAGTGCTCTAGCATATTAAAATTTTAAATTATAAAGGTTAATATCTTGTTAGCCATCCTATTAAAACAACTGGGAAATTCCCTGGAACACTAGTATATGTCATTAATGAAAAATGTCCAAATTGTAAGTTGTAACTGTTGGTCCTGATAGAAGGAGCTATGTCATCCTGTAATATAATTACACTGTAACATGGCTTTCTCTCTTCTTGTGCAAGCAGCTATGATCTGCCTTAACAGTTGTTTGGAGTGAGATATCATTACAGATTTTCTGTTTCAGTCTCTGTTAGTAGTATTTCCTCATCCTTCACTACGAACTTAGGAGAGTAGTGCATTCAGATATGTATTTGGGTGTGAATACACTCTTGTGCAATTAAAATATTTACAACCAGGACTCAGAAATATATATTTTGGCAAATACAGCATGACTCAATGTACTACTTAAGCATCCTAAAAACTTTAAGAGCCAGAACAATTTTACTAATTTTTCAGTTAGTAACTATCAAGTTGTATTGAATGTCTAATCGCATGGCTTGACCATCAAAGTGAAGACTTTTTTCAGACTTAGAAGTGGTTGTGGTGCAATCATCTGATTTCAGAATAATTTCTATTTATGTAGAAGTTTAAATGTGATGCACAATTTGAACCTTAGATACCATATTGCAAAGTGATAATTGCGATTTATAGAAATGAATGCAACATATACAAATCTTTTAAAAAAATCTCATTCTATTACACTACAAACATATGAATTAAGGCTTAGAGATTGCTAAATAGTATTAAATAATAATAAAATAATACAGGGGTTTTAATACTTTTTAATATTAATACATATTTTGGTTTGTTTTTGGTTTTTTTACTGGAAGAATAATCCCATCTGACATCTAAAAACCAAAATTAAATATTATTTGGGAATTTAATTTGTCTATCATATTAATGAACTTTTTGTTTTCTTGTTCATTATTTTTCTAATACTGCTGGCTAAAATACCAAACAAGAAAAAATAGCCTACTTCAGTAATATCTGTGTAATCCATCTGACATCTGTGGGCTTCTTTCAGCATTAACAAAAGACTGGATTTCACCTTCTGGCCAAATGCCTTCATGGTGTGTCCTTATTGGCTTCACAGGAATTTTATGTTATTAATTTACCTGGCCCTTGCTAGTTTCATGGTTCTATGCTAAGGCTTATTAGAAGGGAAGTCAGACTCTGCTCCTGAAGCAATGATAAGAAGCATAGAATTTCAATGTACTCTTTACAATGAGGATTTTTCAAACAATTTTTGATCAGCGTGATTCAAAGTCACTATGTACCGCTTTTTCTAAAGTCTATGTAACTGTCAGGATGGCTGAGATTACATATTATATATGGTCACACTTCTGCCCTGTCTGGATGATCCATGTTTATTGAGGTGAGGCTATTCAATTTCTTTATTTTTTTCTTATTTTTATTTTAAGAAAGAAATGCATTATAAGGATGCAAGCTATGTGTAATGCTTTGCAAATAGAAGAACCAGAATTATAAACCTTTTCTTACATAGTCACAGAAAGGATCAGGTCTCAGTTTTATTAATTTCCTCATATAAAAGAACAGCTATAACAGTTTTTGATGTAAGATTCTGTCATGATGCCTATAAATCATACATAGTTTTTACATGTTGTGTGATGTGTATGAATATGTAAGTGAGAATGTGTGTGCACATCTGTGTTTTTTGTTTTATTTCTTCTAGAAAATAATATTTTTGCACTAATGGAAAGCAATGCATTTTGAACATATAGCTCAAAACCTTTCCAATAAGACTGAAACAAGTGTAAAAATCTCTTCATTATAACTTAAAAATTTTATAGTTATATGTTGTGAGAGTACTCTGGAAATATAGCCATCTTAGTTTTATATGCACAGTGACGTTTTAAGCAGACTAGCTGCTGGAACTGATCATAGCAAATCTAAATTTGTACACATACTTTTTACCTAAGGGGGATAAATCACTTGTTCTCTGGCCTACTGCACTGATACGTAAATGTGTATAGAATAGGAAAGGAGTGGGGAGGGAAGGAAGGGGGAAGGAAGGAGGAAGGAAGGAAGGCATGGAAGATTGAATGCAGGTGGGAAGGAAGGAAGGAAGGAAGGAAGGAAGGAAGGAAGGAAGGAAAGAGATAAAGAAAGGAAATGTTAGAGAAAGAGAAAGAAAACAAATTTTGACACTTCTAATTGTCAACTTTATCTTGATCATTGTACAGCTTTATCTGAGAAAAAGGTAAAAGGAGAGAATGGTCCTGGGCAACCATTTTTAGGTTTCTCTACCTGAACAGGTTAGACCCAATGACCTGCAGAGATCCCTTCTAACATCAGCCATTCTGTGATTCTATGAGGTTAGACCTTTCAGTTTCAATTATGCTTAGTTGCGGGGTAGGGTGGAAGTGGGATGAGGAAGGATACATAGTTGAGGCTTTCCATAGTACCTGAACAGATAGGTTTAGACACAACTGAAAAAATTATAAGTGTTGATACCTTATAAGGGAATGTTGGCTTTACTCTCATATCAAGATTTTCCTCCTCCAGAGATTACTTTCACAACCAGACCTATGAAATTGAAAATAACTGTAAATGTCACTGTAAAAGCATCAATTTCTTTTCAATATTAGATTTTTAATATTTTTTCTCTATGTTACTTAAAGGACTGGCAAGGCAGATAAAATTATTTGCTTTGTGCTTTCCCTTTTTCTATACTGTTTTTAATTTTTTTGTCTGCATTGCTATACTGCTCTGTCCTAGAATTTTATAGGTTTTTATTAAGTGACCAAATAGTTCAGTTTTTTTTTTTCTACATGTGTAACACTATCAGCACTCTAAGGAAAATAATATAACAGCAGGTGAAGATGCTGTATAAAAGAACACAGTGTGAATAGGCCATCTCAAACTGCTCCAGCTTCTCATCTTTCCTCTCTCTTTATAATAAGTAAAAGGATTTACTTTGGGAGGTCAGGCACACATTGATTTGGTCTCATGATTGTGATAGTATGTTAGCTAGTGTGAGATCCTTGTTAACCAGAAAGATATAAAATGCAGCTCACCTTAGAAAATCACTGTGGGTAGTTGAAGACAGATGCAGTTTCAGAACTAAATGAAGTGTGCTCATAGATAATGTAGTCAGGTGGCAGTGCGCATATTTGCAGAAGTATTCATACAAGTCTATTGCTTCATCCCAAGAGCTTTTTTATTATGCTAGGTACTGTGTTGCATAGTCTGTTATGATGAAGTAAGTGTGGGCAGAAATGTGCACTTTAGAATGGAAGACATTAAACACTCAATCTTTTCCCTCATAACTGAACCTTCTTAGAATTTGTGTGGAGTTGCAAAGGTTCAAGTTAGGAGACCAATTTGATATTCATTTCGTAGGAATAAGGGGCACTTAAATAACAGCATGCATTTTAATTCATAAAATTATAGTTTGAATAAACAGGTTTTGACTCTATGCAATATGCACACTTTTATTATTATTTTTTTTTTTTATTCTTCAAAGTATATGCCAACGTCAAAGCCGTATCATGGAGCACTCCATCATGGGTTATTGGGCATAGTTTATTTTAAGTAATAGGAAGGTAGGCCTTACCACATCTCACCTCTACATCTGTTCACATCTAAAGCCATACATTTTTCCTCGCCAAGTTCTTCACCTCCCATGCCAAACAGATCACACTTCATTATGTGTGCTTCATCGCTGTCTCATCTGCAGCGATTTCCAACAGTAATAACAGTTATGATTTTGGACTGTCTTCATGATGGGACCTCACAAGTCTGCCTGTTAGCAAGTTAGAAAGATTCCTTCAGGGATGATTTTACCTTGTGTCTGCTGTTAGTCATGTGATACGTACTGAGGTGATAACTGGTGTGCTAGAGGCTGTTCTCACACTATTACCAAACATAAACCACATACCAAAACTCCAGGTACAGCATCCTAGCACAAATGGGATGCACATCCCTCCAGCAAGTAATATTCTATGCACATACATGACTTTTTAGCAATGATAAGAATACCCAGGACAGTTGAAAAAAAAAAAAAATCCTTTTCTTAACACCAGATAGGTAAGTGGTAGGTGCCTCTTATCACAGAAAAGCCAGAGCAGGGCTGTTCCACAAAGGGTGACATCTGGCGGTTGAAACAATGTGACCCTTGCTCAAGAAAAAGGCTACCCCGCTGGCGGTGTACAGCACCCGCACAGAGGGAGAAGTGTCAGGATACTGACAGTTAACAGATCCCACCACAGGCCCACAACCAGCAGATAAAGGCAAGGAGAGAGGACAGTTCCCAGGACATGCTGAGTTGTTCAGCCAAGTCAGGAGTAACAGGGGACGAGGTTGGATGCTGCCCTGTTATGGCTTCGCTGAGACCTTGAAAGGGTGCCACAGGCTGACACACAATCATAATGGTTAGGGTTGGAAAGGACCTTAAGTTCCAACACCCCTAGCATGCGCAGGGATGCCTCACACAAGACCATGTCTCACAAGGATCTGTCCCACCTGTCCTTAAACATTGCCAGGGATGGGGCATTCACAAATTCTTTGGGCAACACATTCAGTGCCTCACCACCCTCACACTAAAGAACTTCTTCCTTATATCCAGTCTAAACTACCCTTGTTTAAGTTTAAACCCATTACCCCTTGTCCTATTCCTACAGTCCCTGATGAAGAGTCCCCCCCTAGCATCCTTGTTGACCGCCTTCAGGTACTGGAAGGCTGCTATGAGGTCTCCACACAGCCTTCTCTTCTCCAGGCTGAATAGCCCCAACTTTCTCAGCCTCTCTTCATACAGGAGGTGCTCCAGCACCCTGATCGTCCTCGTGGCCCTCTTCTGGACTTGCTCCAAGATCTCCATATCCTTTTTATGTTGAGGACACCAGAACTGCACACAATACTTCAAGCGAGGTCTCACGAGAGCAGAGTAGAGGGGCAGGTTCACCTCGTTTGACCTGCTGGTCACGCTCCTCTTGATGCTGCCCAGTATACAGTTGGCTTTCTGGGCAGCAAGTGCACACTCAGCTCATGTTTCTCATTGACGAACACCTCCAAGTATTTCTTTCCAGGGCTGCTCTGAATCACTTCTCTGCCCAACCTGTAGCTGTGCCTGGGATTGCCCCAGCCCAGGTGCAGGACCTTTTTTGAACTTCATGAGGTTAGCATCAGCCCACCTCTCAAGCGTGTCAAGGTCCCTCTGGAAACAATAGAGTTCCTGAACAATGAGTCTCAGGTGAGGCTGGGCAGGAGACATTGGGGTTGGACTCAGGGCCCTACAACCAGTATTCACAACTGGCACGAAGCTTATTCCTGATAAATAAGTGGTGTGGTTTTATGGTCCTCAAGCAGCAATTCCATACTGGAATATGGCAAATCACACCCCAGCCCCTCTATCTTTGCACCACCCAAGTCACTAAAGAATTATCCATATATTGTAGTAAGAAACATTGTAGGACTAATGTTTTACTTTCTACAGGCCATACAAAGACTCAAAAAAGGATGACAAAGAGAGTTTGTCATGAACTTATACTAAATTTAAATGAATAACTTTGAGAAAAACTTATACTGAACTACTATTCCCTTAAGCCACCAAATATTTTTTGTAGTCTTACATGGATTGTTAGGGTATTATCTAAGATTAAGACCAAAGTAAACAAGAGTTTTAAATGAGCTTATTTTTAAAACAATATCCTGTTTTTATTCCCTCTGTTATCTCCCTGGAAATGTATAAAATTATTAACTATAAAAGAAGTATACAATGGAAAAATTTAGGTTGTTTTAACTTCATTGTTTTGTTTTGCTTTTTGGTTTGATTTGGTTTGATTTGTTTTGTACAGCCAGCTAGTAAGAAACTAGTGACAAATTGGTGGTTGTCGACACTTTAATTTGAATGTACTACATGAGTAACAACAATGGGCTTTTATGTATTCAAAGATTGCAGTATCTCCCTGTAGCTTAGTGGCAATAACTTAGTCCTGTATGGTAAACTGTAATTTGGGCACAGTTCAAGATAATGTAACAAGACTTGCTTAGACTGACCAGCCTTTTCTTCAGCAATTTCTTTGTTGTTAATTGATAGTCCCTATTTTTCACCACAGATGAGTTTTAGAAAACAATGAGAAACTAGATATTTTTTTCATCTCTTTCTCTTCCTCTGATATTAATTTATTTAATATTTCATACTTCCTTACATGCTTTTTTGTGGTTAAGAAGTAGCTCAAATGATAGGACATTATGATAAAGGAGCTGAGAAACCTAAGGAGAAAGTAGAACTTGTCATGAGAACATCCACACAAACCAACAACTTTTGACTACTTTTGTTAATGGGACTTCCACACTCTTCACAGAAAACTGAAAGCTTCCCAAAGATCATGGACACATGGACACAGCAGCACTGCAAGTCTGTGAATTATTTTTAACCATTAGGTAAATGGCATTATCATGATGGCTATGATGATTTCAGTGAGATCATTTACATTCTATCTTCTTGTTTGTCATCTGTCATCTGAAATATAGGCAGTACAATGCATAATAGCACTGTCTAGAAGCCTCAAACCCAGAACAGACAAAGCCATCAAAGTACTCTATATTTTACATAATAATCTGCAAGAACCTCTCAACTGTGAATGTTTGCAGGAGGAATTTTGCTTTCAGAAGACTATGCATTTCAGAGGATCTTCAAAGAGGATGAGTGTGGTGCCAGAGGATGTATCAGTTATAAATGGAAGAACTGTTTTGATGAAAACCTACATCCCTTCTTTATTGTTGTCAGGTATAAAATCTTTTGTTGGTTATGACATGCAGACAAATGATACTGTCTCACCTAGAAATGCTGTTGGCAAGGCATAAATTCTGAAAGCCAATTCACACAAGAGAAGTCAAGGAAGATTGAAGAATAAAAGAAAGAGCACACTTTCAAATGAAGGTCAAATCCTTTTTACATGTGCATAGTGTGCATAGTGAGAGCAGCTTACCTGAGGAATGACAGAGCTTTCTTAAAAAGGCTAGCTGAGATTAGGTACAGCCATGTTTCATGCATTGGTCCAGAAGCCACTCTCATTTTCTGGGGCCACCTGAGACTTCTCAAAAGCCATTCAGCCTACTTCAGACTGTGGCTTTGGAGCAAATTCCTCAGAGGAAGACAGACAATGCAGTTATAAATCATACTGTGCTTTAGCACTAAAAAGTGCCTGAGAAATCAAAAGCCCTTCAATAGGTATGCTTAGACCAGCAATAAGCAAAACAGAGCCACTGACACCTCCCTCCCCGTTTGAAAACTACTGTAGAAATTTTATAGAAGGTGGCATTGCACAGCTACAAGACTCATACTTCTCCACAGTGTCAGAATAGTCTCATGGTGCTTAAATTGTTACAGATTTGTGGAGTGAATACCTGTGGGTGTAACTGACCTCATAACTCCTGAACTGCTGAGTACTTACTGGTAAAGAATCCCCTCAAAGCTTTGCTAGCAATTTACCTCTGTTTACCAGTTACCAAGTACTCCAGAGATGGGTCTATCCTACAGTGAATTTGCTGGAGGATCTGGGAGAAGGAAGAAGGACACAAGGACAATATGACTGTCTCCTGCTTGATGATTTGTTCACAGATGGTATTTCAGCAAGTATTTGCTGATGTATATAATGGTCCTGGGCAATTAAAGCCCTAAAACCCCCAAAGAAAGTGCTTAAGAGACAAAAGCACAGAAATGTTCTTTCCAGCCACAATGTCAGGACAGAGCGGTAAAGAGTTCCTCCTGATTTTCTGAAAAGATATTACCAATATAAGTACATTACATCTAGAAATTTCCTGAGATAGGGGTCATCTACCTAGAGGCTTCAACTGTATCATTGCCTTTTATATATATAACTCAAGTTTTGGCATATTTACACAGCCTAATTTCCTAGCACAATTCTGATGAAGATAACGGAGTGAAGTCAACAAGAAACATGACATCTTTGTGTTATGCATTTACTGACAGAATCATAGATCTGCACTACCTATTTACTCAGTGTAAGTAGGGCTGCATTACAGCTGACTTGCTTGGAAATGTATTTCAAAAGTAGTAAAAGGTTCTGAAAAATAATTTGCAATAGTGGGGCACTGCCAAAATGAACACTTTTTAGAGGAAATTTTAGCATAATTTACCAGTATTTTCAACAAATGCATCTTGCCATTATAGTTATGATATACCTGCAAAGCAGGACTCTGACAATTTAATGCAAAAGCAATTATACTCTATGCTAGAAGTACTAATAGTGTTTTCCAGTGGAGGAGGAAATAGTAAAAATCCCATCATTTTTATAACTTTGCTGCATTTTTTCCTTTGATCTTCAATTTCACCTGTCAAAAAAGCAAAAGAACCAACCATATCATGCGGTTATTTGTAAAGTGTGTGAGTTATATACATAAGACTTTAGCTTCTAAATCCCTGATTTCCTTTCTTATAACAATGCAAACTCCAAAGGTAATTTCAAAGTTGTAACAATAGATCTGGTTTTAGTCATTTGTGTCTCACGGACCTTTTTGAAAACATCCTATAGACTCTAAGACAACCTGTAGAGCAGCAGGCTCTTTGCACTCATAGGCCAGTTCTCATACTTTCTGATTTCCTTAATTTCTTTTCACTCACTGTCCTGGGTTCAGCAGTAGCAGTTATTTTCCTCCTTCTTAGTGGCTGGTGCAAAGCTGTGTTTTTGATTTTTGGGAACAGGGCTGATAACGCCAATGTTTTTAGTTGCTGCTCAAATGTTTGGTCTGGCCAAGGACTTTCTGAGCCTCATGCTCTGCCAGGGAGGAGGTAAGGCTGGGAGGAAGCAGAGACAGGACACCTGACCCAAACTAGCCAAAGAGGTATTCCATACCACAGCACGTCATGTCCAGGATGTAACGGAGAGTGACCTGGAAGGGCGAGGGGACTGCCAGGTTGGAGGAGGTATCGGTCAGTGCTTGGCTGGGGGGAGTGGGGCGAGTTATTGGTCATCTGGTGCTGAGGTGTCGTATTCTTTCCTCTTGTTATTTCCTTTATCATTATTATTATTGGTGGTAGAAGTGGTGATTTGTGTTATACCTTAGTTAGTAAACTATTCTTATCTCAACCCGTGGGAATTGCATTCTTTTTGATTCTCCTCTCCATCCCTCTGGGTGTAGGGGGAGGGCAAGAAAGGGGGGAGTGAGTGGGTGGGCTGTGTGGTTTATGGCTGACTTTGTTTAAACCACGACACTCACCATTCTACCAAGTTTATTCTCTTCGGTAACAAAACACTCCCTATCTGACTTCCAAATCTCAGCTATTACTGTGAAAATTCTCTGTAGTCCAACACTAGAACATCAAAAAATGTGTTTAAACAACCTTGAAAGACCAAGCTTTACTTCATTTTTATATAGACACAATTGGTTAATCTTTTAGTAACAAAAATTGACAGAGGAAATTCAAAGCACTATTAAGCACTTAAACATCAGCAATTTTATCGGAATGCAAAATACATTTTGTAATTTTTTTCCCCATTCTTCAACTCACCCACTCAAAGTAATTAGATCCAGCCTTTTCACTTCTGGAGTTTCAGTGGCGCTATGTTTTTAGCACATGTATTAAAAAACACAAGGTGTTTTTTTTTTAATTAATTGATTGGTTTTCTTCCTTTGTTCCTCTTTCTTTTGATTTAATCTCTGCTCTTTCATTGCTAAAGGTGTGTCTCCAAGCTGAGAGTTATGAGCAAGCAGAGATGTAGCAATTCCAGTTACACTGATGGTTTTCTGAGACAGAAACTGTTTCAGCAGAATATCTGGGTTACTTTAACATATTTCTCTACTTTCACTGTGGCTTTCTGTAAAATAAAGCTTCAGGATAAGTGAATTACACTAATTACTACACACTGAAATATTGGAATTCTATTTTCAACCACCACCCCGGTCTACCTTGAAATGACCACCATTAAGAAAAGACGCAAAGATTAGATTGCATAATAGAGTAATTTATATGGCAGGTCTTCCTTTTTCCTTCATGATTGTCATATTTGTTTACAGATATAAAAGCCCCTAAATATGTGCATGTTGAGGGAGGAGTTCTGCTCTAACAGTCCAAAAATATTATTGATGCTATTGCTCAGCCTGTGATAGACAAAAAATCACAGTGTTGCTTTCCAAGAAATCACAAAGTTGTTACTTCAATAAGGACACAGTGCTCATGTCTGGATGCTTGCGTTTATTTTTTAAATTATATGTGAATTGTAAGTGCTACTCTTTTGAATTAATTGAAATCAAAGAGTTGAATTAAGTTCACACATAGGTATTCCAAGATGGATCGAAAGAGTGGCGAATATTTAATTGTATTCAATTGCACTACTTCTTTTTTGTGAATGTTTAGATTTATCTTTTTTATAACATTCTTAATTTATCTTGTAATTTTGTTATCACTTCTCTTTTGTGAGCTCATAGATATTTGACATATGTGACACATCATATCACAAAAGCCTTATTATTTGAAAATAAGTATTTGTTTCATTAAATTACTTTCATCACTATCTTCATAAACTGATTAAAATTTTCAGACATATGGAAGCTTAGGGATTGTGCTATTTGACTGCTCTGCTCAGACTCATAAACACCTACGTGACTTGGCCATTACATGAAGTCAGTAACATTACTCTTACAGTCATGTTTGTAATATTTGTTTCCAATATTTTCAGAAGAAACAAAAACTTCTACAAGGAATAGTGTCCCAGCAATTTCTTACTAATCAGGATATGAGTAGGTACATGTAAATGTTACAAAGCAAATTATTTTCTCACATTGCTTCTCAGTTCACCTCAATTAACTCTTATAAGGCTGGAAAAATAATTTTGCTGTCTTCATTTTTAGGCACTTCCTTCCACTCAGAACTTCTTGATAAAATGTCTCGACCTTAAAATCTTGCCCCATTTGATAGCTGAGCTCATTTACTTTGATAGAGAGTAATGACCAAACTTAACTTTCAGTATTTCTCCAAATAGAAGGGAGTGTGGAACAATTTATTAACTCTTATTACCATTTCATTTCCATCTGGAACAACTTTTGCTTCTTCTAAACCATTTTTGTGGGTCCTGACAGAATAGTATCTAGACATTACATTGTGAAAATGAACCAGCATTTATACCTACCAGCTGGAAAATTTGTCTATGCAATGTAAATTCTGTATTATGCAAGTTTTAATCTCAAACTTATGCATGAATATATGAACAGTATGAACAAGTGAAAATTTGATTATGAGAACATAAATCTTATTGGTAAATTCCTCTCCTCAGGACTTGTCATTTAGAAATAAAAATGTGAAAGTTAAGTAATATGGTGTATTTCATATTCATTAGATTAAATATGGGAAGGAAAAACTTCTTTAAATGTCAGGGACAAAATGCTCCCATACAGAGGAAGATTTAAATCATTGAGAGTAAATCAACACCATTCAGGGAAAGACAGATTCCTTGAGAAGAATTCATACAGATTATACATTTACAACTGTAAATGTTGTAAATTCAGGAAAACTTAAATTAAGCAATTTAAGTTTTCCTGAATGTCTTTGCATGTGGATCAATGGGTAAACTTCAAACCAGCAATTGCACAAGACACCTGGCAGGTACTAAGGAATTAAACTTTTCTTTTCTTCCTACCATTCCAGATTTATGAGCTAGTCAGTTTAACCTTTCCACTATGAACAGTTGACTTGACTATGAGCAGTACTGCATTGTCATCATTCCTGAAAGAAACCATTCTGGAACAGGTAGTAACATAAACAACTTTTTTTTTTTTTTTTTTTTTTTTTCTGATGTGACTAAGAATTATGAGTTCCTTGGGTTTTCATTGCTCATCTAAAGATACCTTGAAGCTGTTTCCACTGCCTCAAAAATCACACTGCTTAAAACTGCCTGAAGCCACATATAAAATACTGGAAGCATTAAAAAAACACTAAACACTCGAAAATTCAGGAACAGTCTACAACAGGCAATCTGGACGGACTCTCAGGAGTATCTTAGATTCACAACATGTATTTATTTATTTAACATAACATGTTAAATGACCAAAGCTTGCAGTGTCTTCCTTAACCTTTTTCTATATCCCAGAATGAAAGCAAAACAACTAAAGAGAAATTTCTGTGAGATAGTGTGGCTGTAATAACTGTTATTGACATTCTTTACCAAGAGCTTCTCATTCTTTCCCTAAGAACTTTTTTACTATAGTTGTAGTGAGTCATTTGCCCCTGTGGACTTGTGATATTGAGGTCACATGCCAACTGCTGTTCACCCATTAGGCTTTCAATGAACACAGAACCTGAAAAAAACTACTAAGAGAGAGCACTGAGCCACAAGGAAATTCAAACTGCTCTGCATGGTGGAGTTAAGAGAGCTGCTAAAATCAAAGGATGAACTTTTAAAATGAGATCATTTGAGTGCAGTCTCCTTCAAAATGTGATTTATTCAGTTTAGTTTTGTGGTGATTTGCTGTCTGCTATTTTTCTAAATCAGATTGCTATGTATGTGAACAAAGTTTTGAGAATCTCATGGTTTTGTGATAAAGAGAGAGTAACAAGTTCAGTAAAATAAAATTGGAAATAATGCTTTCCATCTTGAGGTCCCGAAGTACCTCACTAGGATTTTTTTTTTTTTAAATCAGTTCAACACTGATTCTCACAGCAATCTTAATAAGCAGGTATCATCCCATTTTATATACAAGAGCATTACAACCAAATTCCTGTATAAATTAGTCTAAGTTGGCCCTTCTGCAGTCATATTCCTCCTCCACCTGTACATGGCAACACTCTTCTTTTGTGCCTCAACCAGATGCACATCAGACGCTGGTCCAAAGAGATACGTAGAAAAGGACTCGCACTTTTGTAGGCTCAGTTTACAGACACATCGTTTTATCCAGTTGAGTCACTGCAGTCCTAAACTTGTCAAACCATGGTTAAGGCAAAAGGGAGTCTAGAAGAGGAGGTTAAGGCAGGACTGCGATGACCTTGTTTTATACAGCAAGGCAGTTGGAACTAGATGATCCTAGGGTGATGATGAACTAGACGATGATGAACTAGATGATGAACTAGGGTCCTTTCCAACCCTAACTATCCTGTGATTCTATATAAGTTTAAATTATCACATTGCAATGACAATTGTGCACTAAGGCACAAAGGCATCTGCTCCAGAATAATTCATAGACCTCCTCCTTCTGTGTCTGGTACAGAGAGATTGCATGAATTGCCCATGTTCAGGTTAAAAATCTGCAGTCAACCTCAGAGATGTTGCCACACATGCACTCTGTGAAGTCTTGAGGGACAATGAAGGCTCCCAAAAGAGTGCTTCCACCCAGTTTTCAGCCTTGCATTTTTAATTTTTTACTAATACTAACACTTTTTAAGCCTCATGGTGGGATTAAATCCAGCTGAAAACTAATTGTAAGAAAAGCACATGAGATCTTGACCAGGAAACGAATGAAGGAGGGACCAAGGTTCTTCTATTTTTCTTCTCTTTTTCTTTTTTTTTTTTTTCCTGCTTTTGTTGTTGACACCCACATTTAAGCTGATTTAAAGCAGTTCAAATGCCAGTGTCAAGATTCTGTTTTTCTCCTGAGTTGAGACTGAGGATATAGTGGACAATTAAATACAGATTTTATTCCTAAAGCTTTAAAGAATAACATTTGTCTGTGATGATGTACATGCATCTCATCTTCGCACATTAGGATTTTCCATTATTTTCATGCCTAATTTTAGATCACTAATTTTTATTGGGGCTGAATAGTAATCAGATTGCCTCCATATGATAACAGGATATTGCCCCCTGCCAGGGACACTCTGTCAATCTGGTTGTCTTCCATCCAAACAGTCCGGTATCTTCTACTTCAGTAAAAGTTAAATAAAGGAAATGCTTGCTAGTCTCAGGATGAATACGAGGCACTCAGTAGAAAACAATCTAGTAATAAATTTTGTCCTTTTCATTTTCAGGAATGAGGATGAAACCCACTACTGTTGAAATTTAGGAAAACCATGATTTTAACATGGAGGTCCTTTATGGAGCATAACTCATTCTAGGGAAAAAGCAGAGGACACATAACAACATAGAATCGTAGAATCATCTAGGTTAGACCCAAGGACTGCAAGGTCCACCACTAAACCATGACATTGAGGACCTCATCTACACATTTTTTAAACACTTCAGGGACAGTAATTCCACCACTTCCCTGGAAAGCCTATTACAAATCCTGATCACCCTTTCAGTCAAGAAACTTTTCCTAATATCCAATCTAAACCTCCCCTGGTGCAGCTTGAGGCTGTTGCTTCTTGTCCTATCACTTGTTACTTGGGAGAAAAGACCAGCCACCTCCTTACTCCATCCTCCTTTCAGGTAATTGTAGAGCTGAAAGCTGAAAGACAACTACTGTCTATTAGCACTAATAGTTAGCTAATCCCAAGATGTTTTAGCATGCCTCTGGATAGTTATAGTAGATTTAGATTAAGTATTAGGAAAAGATTCTTCACTGTGAAGGATGTGAGGCACTAGAACAGGTTGCTCAGAGAATTTGTGGCTGCTTCACCCCTGGAAGTGTTCAAGGCCAGGTTGGACAAGGCTCTGAGCAACCTAGTCTAGTTGAAGGTGTCTCTGCTTATGGCAGTGGGCTTGGAACTTTAAGTTTCCTTCCAACCCTAACCATTCTGTGATTCTATGATAATGAAACAACTTAGGAAAATATGTATTTGAAGTAAGTGTAAGCCATCAGTCTCTTATGAAACATTTAAACCTATTGTGATCCCTCTTTTTTAGTTTCTCCAATGCCCTCAATTTCAAATACAAACTCTCTTGTGCTACACTTCTACCTTTTTATCTTAGGAACCACTTCTCTCCAGCCCCCACTTTTATGAGCATATGCAAACATGTGGTGATAGTTTTGAATGTGGTAGAGATTCTGCCAAACTGAGGCAGTTTGTGACAGAGATTAGCAAATGTTTTTATGGTTCAGTTTTCTATTCACTCCAATAAAGCATAATGACTAAGGAATTGTCTGTATTGCTAAGACTAAAAGTTTGGCCTCAAAACCATTTCAGTAAACATCTTCAAACTGTGAGAAAGCAGAATCTAAATAAAAGAATAATGGTTATAATTTTGAACATTTTTGTATGTCTTTCTGCTTTTCCTAGGCAAAGGACAATCTTGGAAAGATAGAAAAGCAACAAAAATAAATAAGATGTCTTTTAACTGCTGATTTTAAAGCTCTGATCTTTAACATGTGGCTCACTGGCAACATACTCTTGCAAGATCTTCTAATATATCTTTCAGCCTCAAGAAACTGTCACTGGTCACAGGCTGACAGGCAAGTAAAGAACAATATTGCCTGCAGTATATTTCTTGCTTCCCACTGTTGTACACTGCCAGTGAGAACTGAAAGTCACAGTTCTAGCAAATAAATTCAGGATGTGGCTTCACAAAAGTTGTCTTCTGAACCAAGTCTTCCATAACTCGGAAGCAAGCAGAGGACAATTAAGACTGATGTCCAATGCATGTGCGACATGGCTTCAGAAATTCAGAATACCATATTAGTCAAGAAAATCCCAAATTCAAATCAAGTAAATTGAAGATCACCAGATACTTCTGCTTGCTAAAGGACAATTTGGCAAGAATGGTTTTAGAATTAAAACAAAGCAAAATAAGCAAGCAAACAAAAATCCCAAATATATTATTTTGACAAACAAAAATATTGCTATAGTTAAAGGCTTATTAAAAGGGAAAAAAATAATATTGCTATCAAATTAGTATTCTTTAAAAAACCAATTATTTTTCCTTTCATATCTTTGCTGGAAGTCTGTCTTGCTATAAGGCTTTTATATAGCAATGATGTTATTATGTTGTTTTGCATTGTAATGATGGTATGTTGTAATGAATTTTGATATCATTACAGCAAAGGAACAGATGCTGCAATTAAGGACACTAAATGAAATAGAGTCCTTAAAAATTTGTAAATCCTCTGTGAAATTGTAATATCTTTTATGTAGTATTTATTATATCATTGGTCAAAAGATCAATTAATGGTACAAAGAATAAATCTCCAGAAAATTTAAAGCATCCTTTTCTCTTTTTAACATGTAAAGTAAAATGGCGTTGGTTTCCCTTAGAATTTTTATGGTGAAAAATGGAACTGCAGCTAAATCAGACTCCTGGAATTTTTCACCCACACTTTTCAGATGCCAGTGACAAGATAGGGAGAGTAGATAACCAGGTGTATTAATTTAAATTATTTCCATGACACTTTACATATACTGCAGAAAAGATTTTATTTTTTTTTTTTCCTAAATCAAAGGAATCTTGGTAACATAACTATTCGAAAGCTATTCATATAAAGCACTGAATTAATGTGTTGAGGTTTTTTTGGTTTTGTTTTATTTTTGCAACAATTGATTACCATAACATTCTAGTTGCTAGAATACCCAACAATTTGTTTAGAGTGGTTTCAGTTTTTAAAAAAGTGAAGGAGCTTATTTTCTGCCTAAACACAAAACTTAAAAAAAAAAAAAAAACAACAAAACCCCAAACTTCTTCCACTAGTGTTTGGTCTCAAAAATTACTTCAGTGTTCCTTCTAATTCTACCTGCGATTATCGAACTTTGTCTTTTTATCCCACAAAACTTGTATTCTTAAACAGTTAAGTTCTAGGGGTAAAGGTGAAGCTAGACTCTTCTGCTCTTGTGTCCTCAAACTATAGAAATGTCATGTAAGTTTTAGTTTAATTTCTAAGGCAATTTAGAATGATTTTGGCATGAATCATTAAATGTTTCTGAACTTTTTTCCATGACTACTGAAAAGAACTATTATGACTATTGTTACACTTATAAGATTTTAAACTTGTAAGACACAGAGAAGTATTTTTAAATAGTGACACAAGAAATAAAGAAATAAAAACTCCCACCACTACTAGTAAGCTTTCAGTTTAGACAATTACTGCTGTGAGACAGAAATGTCAATTTATCTTGAGTAAATTAAGGCTTAATTAACCTTACTTTCCCTCAAGGCCATTGATCTAGAAACAGCAAGTCAGTAATTGAATGTTGTAGCTACCAGAACCCCAGTTTCTTAAAACATGTCATTCGTTTTCCTGAACTAACATGAGAGCAAGTGTGCTCTGTCTCTTAACAACCCTTTTGCTATAGCTTTCAAGCCATAACAAGAAGATTCAAATTCATGATGGTGCTGATATGAAAACATTCTGTTCATTTTACATAGTGACATTATAGTACAAGTTTATTTTTCTTTTCCTGTAACTTAGTGGAGTTGAATAAATTAGTTACATTAGTATAGATGAAGATGAAAACTTATGATAATTTCTGTTATAGGATGTTCTAATGTGTTGAGAGTGAATAAACTACGTTTATCTCATTTGTGCTATCATGCTTGACTCATAGAATCATAGAATGACAAGATCACAGAATCATAGAATACCAAGTTGGAAGGGATCTCAAGGATCATCTGGTCCAAACTTTCTTGGCAAAAACACAGTCTAGATAAGATAGCTCAGCACCCTGTCCAGCTGAACCTTAAGTTTCCAATGTTGGGGACTCCACCACTTCCCTGGGAAGATTCCAAAGGCTGATTGTTTTCATTGTGAAATTTTTTTCTCATGTCAAGAATCTCCCCAGAAGTAGCTTGTACCCATTACCCCTCATATTTTCCATTTGACTCCTTGTAAAAGAGAACCCTGGTCTTCTTTGTAGCCATCCTGTAAATACTGGAACATGGTGATAGGGTATTCCCTAAGCCTTCTTTTCTCAAGGCTGAACAAACCCAGTTCTCTCAGCCTTTCTTCATACAGCAGGCTTCCTAGCTCGTCAGCCAGTTCCCCATCTACAACACAGACCACTTGTCCAGGCCGTAACATGTCAGTTTCTCTAGGCAGAGGCTAGCGAAACTGTATTGGAAGACCACTGCTTGCCCCACATCAACCAAGCAGGTTACTTTGTTATAGAATGCCATCAGGTTTGTCAAGAACAATTTGTCTGCTAAATCCATGCTGGCTTTTCGTGATGGTGTGCTCCATTTGACTTGTGATAGCCCTCAGGAGTATTTATTCCATAACTTTCCTGGGGACTGAAGTAAGACTTCTAATCTCCTGGATCTTCCTTTATCAGTACAACTGATAACTTTATTCAGTACAGAGAAACACAAGCTTCTGTATAACTGAGGCTGCCAAGATTCAGTGAATTTATAAGAATCTGCTGAAGTAATTTCACTACAGATGAAACCACTTCTCCGTTTTTTTCAGTCCTTTCTTACTAGTTCTTATTAGTATAACCATTCGGATCTTGAAATAATCTCAGACTTTATATAGATTCCTTTAAACATTTCCTGTATCCTTTTTTGTCATTTTCTTGAAAACAAAAAATTGGATTTTCTTTGAACCTTCGTAGGTTCCGAGATCTCTATTTCAATAGATTCATGCAATTTGCAAGGCATCCACTATAGGTATGTAATGAGGAACTGCACTCAATTTCTAAAATGCTGCCATTCGGTTTCAACACTGCTTGGTTTCTTTTCTCGAGGAAAAGGACATTTGTCAAATTAGATTTTTGTGATGATTCAAATTACAGTTCTTCTTGGGACTAGATAAGAGTCAATGTATTTTTCACTATTTCTACCCTGAAGATCTTTCTTCTCCTCTTTAAATCACCATTTTAGGAACCCTTATTTTGCTAACTGCTCCTGAAATTAGACACGGAGACTGAGGCTGTGTCTATATCATTAAGTGTACCAGGACTGATGTTTGCCCTGAAGGCCAGCAGACTTAGACCTCTCCATAACCTGCTGGATTGTTTCAAATTTCATTTGTTTGATTGTTTTTTCTAAGATAGGAATTATAAAGAGCTATTAAAGCCATTGAAAATGACTCCATGTAGAAAGTGACTGTTAATCTAATATTTTTTTTTTTTTGTGAACAGCTTCAGAAAAGACATGTTGCAAAGATAAGTATTTTTAAACCACTGTACAGATCTGAGAAGTGACCTTTGTATGAAAGATGTACTAGCTAAAATTATGGGTATCATAAATCCATAGAAAATTTCACTACAAATGCAAGAAACTATTTTCAACAGATCAGAGCACAGACTGAGAAGTCATAAATAAAATGTTTCAACAGTACTGAAGCTCCGAGCAAAAACTGTAGTATTATATGAACATAAAACTTTATTAGAACAGAACATCAAAGTGAAGATATCCTAAATTTAGCAATAGGACAGTGAGATGTCACAGTGACTTCTTGAATAGCATGATTGAATGAAGACAGCTTTGCTCCCTTAGCACAAAGGTTTCCACTTATGATCTTTCATTCATGACAATTTTAACACACACATGGATGTTGCAGATCCATAGCTGACATCAGGTTAAATTTAATCTTCGCTATCACAGTGCTTTCTATTTTGGTTCCATACACAAAGAGACATGCAGTGCCGATTTCAGCATTATATCATTAAGGTCAGATTTTTTAATTCCAAAGTATCTTTCCGATGTCGTTCAAAAGGAACCTGCTCACACTGTATTTACATTCTTATCTGAAGGCAGACCTGGCTTCAGCTAGGGCATGTTTCTCTCCATTACTTTTACTACCCACAGTGTGAATGCAGCATTTAAAATTTCAGGGATTTTAATAGCATGTGGAATCAATCCACTCTCTTCCAGCCTTTATTGGTGGCATAGCAAGGTGTGATGTAGCAAACTCACTCTCTTTCAAACATATACAAACTCATAAAACTGAAGTATTTTCAGTACTTTGGATTTATAAGTTTGTGTCATCTCTAAAACACTCTTACTGCCTGGCTGCTAGTAAGTAATTCATTCCAAAATGTAAGCTGTTTTTCGAAGTTTATGAAACTAACCGAGCTGAAATTATTGTGCCTCGGTCTCCATTCTGTAATAACAAACTGATATCCTGTTGGACATCTAAAAAGTCATTAGGAATGAATGTTTAGCATTTAGTACACAAAAGTTTATTGATACATGCCTCCCTGTTAGGGAAATGTCTGCATGAAAATGCCTACTAGTCAGTTTCGGGTTAATTTTGTTCTCTGTGAGAGGAATTGCTTTAGCCATTAGCCTTTTATTTCTGCCAGGACCAGCTGATGATCTGACAGAGCACTGTGATCCATGGTACTGAAGAGTCCTCATAAATACAGTGATATTGGCCTGAAAGTCTTCATTATAGATGCAGGCAAGAGTCGATAATGAATAATATTAAATGTTCATCAAGGAACAATTGAGTAAAGAATTACTTCACTTTACGTGTATGTCAAAATAACAACTTCTCTGCGTGGCAAAGTCCATCTCCTTCATGGCCAGTTTCTGGTGTCAAAATTTATTTACATATTCTCAACGCTGTGTTGCTAGTGCAACACTTTTTATCTTGCAGGTGGCTCACTAACGAAAAGAAATTTACAGCAGATGCAGACTGGCATTTACAGATGCGGACTGTAATCCTGGAAAAATCATAGATTCGGCTTTCTACTTTGCAACACAACACATTCTATGTAGGAGTCTTCTTGCTGTCTTAGGTGTGAGGTGTGGGTAGCCTTAGACCTTTTGCATACGGGTGTGTGAACATAGGAAGTCTGTTTTAGCATATTATTACAGAGACAGCTTTTAGCCAGACTGAAGCTTCATTTTTGAAGCTTGGGTTGCAATCGATTTAATCATTAAATTTCAGAGAAAGGTGATTCTGCTTGTTAGCTTTCTAAGAAAATTAAAGAAAATGAACTCACTAGAAACTTAGTTGAAACTTCTCTTTCTTCTGCTATGTTCCTCTCCATTGCAGCTGAGATCTCCAGACTATTGCTTCTTACAAATCATTTTAGTTTCTGCAAAAGGAATAGTATTTAATGTTATTTTACCTCCTAAAAATGAAAACAAAATAAAGAAAACCTAAACCCATTCAAAAACACATTTAAGGAATTTAAGCACACAAAGCATCTCAGACTTGCTTGTTGTTAAAACACACAAGTCCATCAAGATCTGCCTGGAAAATTTCTGTATTATTTGAAAAGTTTTGATTAAAGCTGTACTGATTTGAAGTTCATATTAATTTCTGTCTGTTTGATGAAGACTTTTGATGTCACTGCCAAATATACTTTGTGTGCAGTGTGAAAAATAAGATGAAGTTTAAATTGTATAAAAGAAGGTAAAATAAACCAAGATAAAATAAAATAGTATTTTTCTTTGTCCATTTTATTGCAATAACTACATAAATATGCTGCACAAGAAATGGTCAAGTATTTTCTTAATTATGTTAGACTTTCTGGTCTTATAATACATGTACACACACATTCACTTAAACAGAGACTTTCTTGTTGATTTCTTAATCCAAAAAATACAGTAAACACCAACTGACAAGCTATTGAAAGCGAGATCAGTTACTCAACATTACAGAGATAGATACTAGATTAGGTACACTGCTAGAATAACAGAGTGGATAGAGACCACAAAGAAGAAGAATGATGTCTGGGAAAAGTTAGTGTAAATATAAGGAGAGAAATCCAGAAATGAAAAGTAAATTGAAGCCCTTCCTGAGAGTTCTCTCAGCTGAGGAAAACATTTGTATATGTTGTACATTTTTTTTTCTAGATGTTCATAAATTAAAAATATTCTCATTGAAGAGAAATGGCTATGTAAAGAGTAAACATTTATGCTGGTTGCTTCGGTTAAGCTTTGATCAAAATAAGTGGGATAGTTAGCATTTTAAGCAGAAAGTTTCTTTGGTTCACTGGGAATTTCACAGTGAAATGTTCTCTAATATTAGCTGCCTATGTTTGCATTGACTCCAATGACACTTACAGTTGTCACCAGTAAAACCACTTGCAGGTTTGATTCAGCACCAGTCATGGCAAGTCATCCCTCTCATTTCACAGGTTTTGAATTGTGGTTCATATGCATAGACTGTTTTCTGATTTGTTTTACTTTCTGTTAAACTTTTCTTGTTCTAATAGATTTGTGACACACTTCATCTTTCCTGCTTTTACATGTACTGCTTGTGGAACTTTTATTTGACTTAAAGTCATTTTTTAACCATTATCACAGTATAGGAAACACTGCAGAGACAAAATGGAGACTCAGGTACAAAAACACTTGAAATACAGATATATGAAAATTCACAAATTATACGAATTAACTGTTCTGTGAGAGAGATGATGCAGTCCAGAAGAGTCAGGCAGGCAATCTTTGTCTTATCCAGTCTATGCTGTGCAATGCAATGCCTTAGTGTGATAGCCCTGAGCCATCTCTGAATGGATTATTCTATCTTCATGGAAGAAAGTTTTGTAAAATGAAGTTAACTCAGGTCCCAGTGCAAGACATGAGATCCTCGTAATTTCCTCTATTTGGTTATTACCTTTGGTTAAACAGTGGCAAGTGCCTTCACAGCCTGAAAACCCAGTACTTCGGCTGGGGAACTGAATTGCGAAGTTGCAATAGAAGACATTCATGTGGGTATGACTGCTATAAAATACTTTGCACACAAACTTGTATGAAGTTTATAACCAGGAGAACAATGTCAGTGAGAGAATCAAAGACAGAAAACATTTAGTCATCTAAAACTGTCTACAAATTCTATGATCATGTAGCAGGGGATGAGAGAAATCCAACTGAGAAATCATGCAATCATAGAACCATAGAATAGTTAGGGTTGGAAAGGACCTTAAGATCATATAATTCCAACACTCCTGCCATGGGCAGGGACACCTCACACTAAGCTATGTAGGCCAAGGCTCTGTCTAATCTGGCCTTGAACACTGCTAGGGATGGAGCATTCACAACTTCTTTGGGTAACCCATTCCAGTGCCTCACCACCCTCACACTAAAGAACTTCTTCCTTATTTCCAATCTAAACTACCCCTGTTTATGTTTTAACCCATTACCCCTTGTCTTGTCACTACAGTCCCTAACAAAGAGTCCCTCCCCAGCATGCTTATAGCCCCCCTTCAGATACTGGAAGGCTGCTATGAGGTCTCCACGCAGCCTTCTCTTCTCCAGGCTGAACAGCCTCAACTTTCTCAGCCTCTCTTCATACAGGAGGTGCTCCAGTCCCCTGATCATCCTTGTGGCCCTCCTCTGATCTTGTTCCAACAGTTCTATGTCCTTTTTATGTCAAGGACACCAGAACTGCACACAATACTCCAGGTGGTCTCACAAGAGCAGAGTAGAGGGGCAGGATCACCTCCTTCGACCTGCTGGTCACGCTCCTTTTGATACAGCCCAGGGTACAGTTGGCTTTCTGGGCTGTGAGCGCACACTGAAACCGGCTCATGTTCATTTTCTCATAGACGAACACCCCCAGGTCCTTCTCCACAGGGCTGCTTTGAATCTCTTCTCTGCCCAGCCTGTAGCTGTGCCTGGGATTGCTCTGACCCAGGTGTAGGACCTTGCAGTTTGCATGGTTAAACTTCCTAAGGTTGGCATCAGCCCACCTTACAAGCATGTCAAGGTCCCTCTGACTGGCATTCCTTCCCTCCAGCGTATCAGCCGAACCACACAGCTTGGTGTCATCGGCAGACTTGCTGAGGATGCACTCAATCCCACTGTCCCTGTCACCGACAAAGATGTTGAACAAGACTGGTCCCAATACTGATCCCTGAGGGACACCACTCGTTACTGATCTCCAGCTGGACCACATTGACCACATTGACCACAACTCTTTGTGTGCAGTCATCCAGCCAGTTCTTTATCCACCGAGTGGTCCATCTATCAAATTGATGTCTCTCCAATTTAGAGACAAAGATGTCTTGTGGGACAGTGTCAAAAGCTTTGCACAAGTCCAGGTAGATGACATCAACTGCTCATCTTTGCTTTGCATCAGCCTACCTGTTGACATGATTTTTACTTTTTCATGTGATTACAATGAATTTGACATTAAGCTGGAATGGCTTGATTGCTATAATATTTTTATGAAGTAATCATTCAGAAATGCCATTAACATTTGAGGAAGCATGCCCACAGAAATTTTGAAAAGCAGTCCCCGTATTCATCACCAGAAAGTCCAATGAAACACCAAGCAGAGGGGACTATGTAGTTTCTAGACAATTCCTTTTATGCCTGCACTTATGCCACTTCATTGTGTGGCTTAGGCAGATTCTTAAACTCAGTGTGGGATGGAAACTTGTTTCTTTCCTCAGAAATAAAATTGGAAATCGATGAAGTTTTTGGACCGAAGTATTGATCTTCTGGACCAAACTATTGATCATATACTATTTTGGAACTACTGGTCTACCTGATTGGTACTGTATAAGTAAAGCAGCATGCACCCTGAATATTTCATTATGTTTGATTTCCCTTCCATTAGGCAGTTCTATGAGATCCCATAATTCTGCTGCACTCAGTAGATTGTAGTGGTATATGACATTTAAAATTATTATCTTGGAGAAGAGATTGGTGGTTGCAATGTACCATATTATGTAAAACATTAACTGAATACTTTTTTAATGGACAGGTGTCAGCAACACGATAGCAGGACAATAATAAGGCCTAAATGGTTATATTTCTGACAAAAATATGTTTGCAAACAGAGGAGAATATCAAAGAAAGTTGTGTGACCATATACATGCGATTGAATTATTTAAGTGCAACAAGCATTCAAGAGAAGTGCAAAATATGAGCCAATTTTTTTTACACCTTAGTTTTGTTTCATCTAGAACTCCTGCCTTTAAAAGAATTTTCATATTTTTTCAAAGAAATATTACAATTTGCAAGATACCTGAATTACTTTTGAGCTGGAAAAGCATATTCTGTCTTCATTTGCATGCAGATCCTTTGTCAGTGAAGGCAATAGAAATGCTGTTCATATAAAACTAAACCATGTTTTTCCATTTGGAAGTTTGATTACAAACATGGGTGAATGATATTCTGTCCAGGGGAGTGGAATTATCTGGTTCTTGACACAAGCAGAATTAGCAACACAGCCTTGCCACAGCAGGCACCACATTTATGTCACTGTCCTCCTACTTGATGTGATGGAATTGTTATGGCCATTGAACTGCACTAATTTGTCAGAGACAAAAGCTTGTTGTACACCTAGTTAAAAAGAAAACTTCAAACTGGCAGATGTCCATGTCTTGAGCCTCACTTAGCATCAGTCATTTGACAGAGTTACCTTGTTAGTTAAACTACACAGAACTTTCCACCAGTGTCAAATATACTAAGGTGTTAGTATACCCTATTAATTAAGTCAGAATTTACTGGCAAGACACAGTAACACATACTTACTTAGTGATCAGCCAATACAACTGGCATTGAAAAGCCTTTTTTTTCATCAACTTTCCTTACGTGCTAAAACAGGTATTTGTTATCAAAGGATATAAGGACAAGAAAAAAAAAAATCAAATGCTAGGATATCATTCAAGACAGAAGAACTTCTGGGGCATTAAAATCTAAACTGCACATACATATCATTTGAGAAGAAACTGCCATCTAGGGACTGGTGAAAAGTAAGAGAAGGTATGAATCTTGCCTGCAAAGAAATGAAATAACCCAGACAGCCATGGCTAATGTTGAGATAAAACAGTCATTCAATTAAAAGATTCCAGGAAGGAAAACTCCTTCATATCCTGTACCTGGTCCAAATATTTTCTCTGTCTCTCATGCTCCCCTTGAGATTTCCCTTGTCTAGGAGCACTTCCAAAGCAGTCTACCCCTTTTTAGAATACAAAAAACATAGTATTCCCAAAGCAACAGAGAGAATCTTTCTGCATTCCTGTCATGGCTGATAAGCAATGTGACCCAGCAACCAGAGAGAAATCATACTGGAGATCATAACAATGAGAATTCTCTTACCTTCAGACCTTAAGAATATCCCAAGTCTAATAGAAAGCAAATAAATAAAAATTTGAATAGTATAGCAGAAGTTATGATTCTGGGCATAAAAATAACTTAGCGCTTTATTATACACATTCTGTACAGCTTCAAGCAATCAGACCACCAGTGTTCCTTCAAACAGCAAGTACATTTGTTTTTCTACAACCACAGGGAAAGATTTATCAGTTAATATTTCTACTCATGCCTACTACTGAAAAAAAAGAAAGGGAAAAAAGCAAAGAAAACATAAAAGGGTATATTATTAAATTCCTTTTTATTTTTATAGACCATGTTAAAAGTCTTAAATGTTTAAATGGTATCAGTGCTCATATGCAAAAGCAAAGTAAAAAAATACAGTAGTGAAATAACAGCAGTTAAAAGGGGCCAGATGTCACATTGTAGATATCACTTCCTTCAAGTGGTGTTCAGCAGCTACTTGTACAAGCCTGGATGTGTCTGGGGAGATAATATAAATAGATGCCAAGTCTTAAAGTCTCTGACTGACTGACATTTTGGCAGTTACCAGTAGATGGCTGTAATTTCTAGTTGCTGAAATGGCTCACTCAGAACTATTCTGTTCCAAACAGCTGCTGGAAGTGAACCAACCACTAACTGTGTCTTGAAGATTGCTGCTGCTGGGTTTGTCCTGCCTATGCAACAGAAAAATATGTACTTGAAGAAAATAGAATTTTATAGACCACATCCATGTCATTCCGTACTTGTAGGATCCAGTAGATATTTACAGCTTCTGGCTCTCAAAGGCCCATCTTAGTCTTGTCTTATGCTAGTCATGAAGTCCACCAGGCATGCACACAGTTGAAAAATCTTTGTGACACCCTCAAACGATGTACTTCGTCCACCCCCAAACAATCCAATATGCAGCTTTCTTTTCTTCAGAAAATATGTGAAGAAATTGATATTGTAGGAAAAAACATGGTTTTTGGTTTTTTTATTTGTTCGGGGTTTGGTGGTTTTTTTTTTTGCTTTTCCTTTGGGTTTTTTTTTAGATAACCAGTTCCCTCAGCTGATGTGCTTTATATCCAGTTTTGAAACAACTTTTAAATTAGGGACTTCTTTTCATTTTTGTCTGGGTCTGAAATTAATGAGGTTAGTTTTATTTTAACAGCATGACTATTTCACGGTATGATTATCTACAGTCTTATCTTGGCACAATACATTTTTAGGGTGCTTAACTGATATCTGTGCCTCAGTACCATTTAAGCTGGTGCAAAAATGCGAACGATGTATGCGATACACATCAAGGAGCATACTGCATAACTGTAAAGACCAAAGAAAAAGACAGAGGACAGATACAGACTACAAAAAGTACAATGAAGTACAATAAACACTGTACCAGCAGGCAGTGACATGGACACTTCTTATTTTGGGAATTTTTGAAGGGAGAGGAAAAAAAGTACTGAGCGAAATAGTGCCTTAAGGCAAAGAGATATCACAAGGCACCTAAACAAGATCTTGGTTAACTGCTATGGGTTGTAGATGTGGTGTCATGTGCGTGCATTATGTAACAGAGGTGGACAACATCAGAGCTGGCAGTGAGCGGTCAAACTCTTAGCAGTAGGGCAAAGAGGTTGCAGAGCCTGTGGGTGTACACAAGACACTGAAAGCTTGTTATTTTGTGAACTGAAAATACTCTTCCCTCCCCTAAATGAACAAATCAGCAGTCATTCAAATCTAATTTTCAAAAGACATTTTATAAACACAGTCTTAACGAGACCAAACTCACATCTGAATGTCCTGAAATAGTTAGGAAGGGGATGTCATATTATCTTCCTGCTTTCCCCAGCTGGCAATTCAGTGCCCTATTAAAGCAGCACCATGTTTTGTTGATGCATGTACCCAGTGAGTATACTGGGGGATAGTCAAGAATCATATGGCTGTCTCCATATTTTATGGAATATCAAGAGAACAGCTTGCTTTTTCTTAATAACTGACATGTCGCAGCTCCTGTTTGGTGCATTTCAGGTAACACTCATAGGTAGATTAACAGGTTTCTGCAAAGAGCACTAGAAATTGGTAATGGTAAATGAAATAAGTAAAGCACATTTCAGTTCTTTGCCAACATACTCTTGAAACAGACATCAAAAGAAAATAATAAAGAAAGAATATACATTATATCTGTAAAACAGCGGATATTTTTGAAATTGTTCTTGTCCCATGTGATCACTATTCTAATTTTCTCACATAATTGCTGGAATTATGCCTTATATCCATTAAGACATTTGTTTTCTAGTCTTCTTACTGTTGTATGTGTTCTGTGTCACTTTCTCTCTTCCAGAGAAGTCAGCTCATGTACACACACATTTTGAGAAGCTGCATATTAATATAGAAGTATAGAAAAAGAAATAGTGAATGGTGATGCAAAATATGCTGACTCGTATAGACAAATGTACCTGTGCACCAAAACTATTGCATCATGTAAAGTGTTACTTCCATGCTGTCAGGATGGCAAGACTCTAGAATTCTCTGTAATAACTATAAATCAAAATGAGCACTGTAATATCAGTGGGTTAAAATAAGAACACTCTGTGTGTGTATGTGTCTTAAAAGGGGTAAGTTATCCACTTTTGCACTTTTTCAGACAAAATGCTTCAGGGAACTGGTTCCGATACTACTGGAAGGCTTTTCTTAGCTGAGAAAACATGGGTTGAGAGCAACTTTGACAAATGTATATCAGTTCTTAACAGTATATTTCAGAGTATTGATTTTTATTATTAAACTGTGTTTTAATATTGAGTCATAGATAGAAACAAGTATCTGCAGCATACACTGCATTACAAAGATTTCAAAACTATGCAGTGCCACTGTCTATCACGTATTTAAGGTATAGTGATCATTAAAAGAAACAAAAAAAAAAAAAAAAGGCAAAACCACTCCTTGTAGTAAACTTTATTATTCATTGATAGTTTTTGCTGATGAAAGATTGCAATACATAAGGATAAATTATTTTTTACAGCTGAAAGATAAAAGGATGGCTCATTTTGAAGGAGAAAAGGTCTCAAAAATAATAACTTAGAGGGACTTGGAAAGTCATTTGCTCAGGAGCATTGAATGACAGCATATCTGCAGTCTCATCTTCTTTAGATTTAAAGGTTAAACTTTAAAAGCTACTGTTTTTTGTCATTAGTGTTAGGACTTTCAATATCTTCAGATGAAGGGCAGAAAAAATTAGTAAGTCTTTTAGAATAATTTATTATACCTTTTTTCAACTCATGCAGGAGACTTTCTGAGAGGAATGGACTAAATTTTATATTCATTTGTAGAGCACATAGTACAATGGTATCAGTTTCTTTGACTATAACCTTCAGATGATGCAATAACGCAAATAAATATCTGCAGTTTTTGATTAATGTAAATTAAAAAATCAAATTGCCAAATCTGACTTTAGAAGCTCTGCTTGGTTGTGACTTATTGGCTTCATTGTCTTCTCTGCCTGGCCTGTGTAATTCTACTACTGAAATCAGAGAAATAGATTAGATCAGGATTTCTTTCATTTAAGGAGAAGGAATTATCTGTAGAAGGTTCTCTGTGAAAGACCTAACACCTGGAATAAGCTGAATCGTCAATTCTGACTTTGAAGTTTACCTGTGAAGTATCTTGAAAAAAGAAGTGGGCTGTCATGTCCCAAGCATGTCCGAAGCATGACAGAGCATGTAATTTTACTGGCTATAATGTATGGGGAAGAGGCTGACTGTGGTGAAGCAGGAGTTAACCTCTGTTTAGTTTTCTCTTGCTCTTAGAGTCTGGATAAAGACACATGGAGCTTTGCAAAGCTTCTTTTTTTTTTCTTTTTTCCTGCCCTTTTTTTTTTTTTCCCTCTTGTATCTATTTTAATAAAATAATTACATTAAGAATACTGAATTAAATAGCAGAATCAGTAGACAGTATGTGGTACATGGTCAGCAAATTAAAATACAAGGATACCTTGTGAAAGCAAAAAAAGGCCATAAATGAACACAGCCACCAACCCTCTCTTTTATTCAGAACAGCACTGGCAAACATAAACCAGTGACAATATTGTCACATTTCCAAAACCAATGTGAAGTAAGAACCCTCTAGTGCCTTTTTTTTTTTTTTTCCCTTCTAATCAGATGCTAACAAATAATCTGTGAAACTGCATAAAGTTTTTGTTAGTTCTGGACAAGTTTGTTTTCTGATAATGCAATTACTGAGAAAGAAAGGTGACACTTGTTCTTACCCATCCCCCACAATCCCCTGATCACTTTTTAAAACATGCATGTCAATTATTCTACTAAGTGTGGAAAGAGCAGTCTGAAACATTGTTAAATGAACTATATGAAGCCTTGAGGAGACACAGTAGGTGGCTGAAGTGAGAATTAAAAATGCCATGCTCCTGAAGCTCAAATTTTTAATATTACTCTTCAAAGCTAACAAAGATGGCAAGATCATTCCAGACTCATGATAGAATTAATTGCTGTAATTTCAGACATTTCAGATGTGAGCAAGACCTTCATACTATGTTAATGAGAAGGAGCCTGATGGAGCTAAACATTTGTTTTTCTACAGGTCTGGAAATCATTGCTAGTTATGAGAGTGCAGATTGCCTCTACTTCTGATTTTTAACATGGAGAACAATTTTTTACCTTTGCTTATAATTAAGCAGCACCCCAACTGCAAGACTATTGATTATTTTACATGATTCTCCCATTGCTTTTCCTCTCCATCTGAACTACTGCAATTCAGAAGTTCTCCATCTGAACTACTGCAATTCAGAAGTTTCTTGGTTCTGTTTCTCTTCAATCTGCCTGCAGATAAAAGCTCCTCTTCTACCTAAGACAATCTGTAGTGTCATTTTGCTACAGTAAATTAATTCTTTTTTCTTCTCACTGAAAGACTTTAAGCATGCTATAGCTGCTCTGAATTTCCTCACTATTCAGCTTGTTTTCTCAAGTTTTCCCTGGAAAATGTTGATCACAAAGGACTTCATACTCGTGGTTTGAAACTAAAGCAACATTTTGGTGAGTGTTACAATAACATTTGGTGAAAATTATGGTGTACTTACCATTCTTTGATAGGATGGGCAAGTCTATAATAGGGAACCTTCAAAGATGTTAAAGAGGTTCCAAAACTCCAAGAGAGAAAAGGAGGAGTTTAAGATTGGCAGAAGATTAGTAGGTTTTGGAACATTTTAAGGATTTTTCTTTCTGAGCAAGTCATGTCTTGGGTGAGGTGTTATTGCTAGAGAAAGCAGGCTACCGCAAGATTTACTGGCTGGGTACACTGTAAAAATTTTATTTTCTCTTGTCACAATCATACAAGGTAATTGTGAAGGTAATAGTGGCTTTGAAAAGGTGAGGTCAGATTCTCATCTGGCTCAGGCATTTGCCTCTGTGCCAGAGCTAAGCCAGAAGTTTGGGGAATGTCATGTCAAGTAGTATCCCATTCCAAGTAAAATATACCAAGTGTACTGCATTTACTGCTCTGTAACTTTCTGTCATCACTGCAGTCATTAACACAAAGTAACACTTGTTTATACATGGCCCTGTTCTGAAGGCCTTAGTCATGTACTTTGATATATTTACTTGCATCTGTGCCAAGGTGTGCAGGAGATGTGGTATTAGGAATTTTCTCCTTGCACACACTTTATAATCACAGAAATGATAGTTGACTCCAACTGTCTGTGAGCCTGGTGGATGAACCTGGTGATTGCTATAATAATAAGGCAAGTTGAAAGTGCTAAGAGTTAGCTGCTTTTCAGGCCGGTATTAGCTTACTGGTCCTAGGATTTTAAATATCAAGCAGTATTCTTTTATGTGGCCCCAATGGCAAACCTAATGGTGTTCAGGTTCTTGACAAATAATCTCGCATTGTATGTGAGTGTGTTTGTGGGTGTTCTTGTGTATTTATAACTTGAAGGAGATTGAAGAGAAAAACATGAAAGAAAACAGGAACAGTAAGCCTGTGTGATTTGAAGGATGGTCAGTGAGATAGTTTCTTAGAGCTACTGTGTAGGTACTGTGTACTCCCTGTTCCCCTGTGCTGTGGTGCAAGGCATGGTGTTCACATGGTCCATCTGTCTTCAGCAGCTCACATTAGCTGATATCTCTGTGCTTTATATCAGTCTTACAGTGTAAGTAAACAACATCAAACACTATTTTTTCTGTGGTCTTTCTGACAATTAATATAGAATATTTGGCTAAACAAGGCTGTAAAGGTGACATCTAGCCAGCTCTGACTAGGGGATGTCTTCCCTGAGGTTAATCTGCACTCATCTGAAATGCAGGTAAAGGCAGGTGTTTACACTGTGCTGATAGCCTGGCATATATGGATTCAATTTCAAAGAACCACCTTATCTGCTCTAATCCATTATTTTGAGTCCTAGTAAAGCCTGTATTCACTGATAACGTATCTTTAGTGTCTTTTGGCATGTCCACTTACGGTAAGAATCTGGATAACCCAACTTCACAGCTTTGACCAATAAAAAATAACCTACCAGATTAAAAGAAAAAATTGAGCAGTCTGCTTCACAGGAACATTAATTTTACTTTTGATTTAGGCATTTTAAATTGTTGAAGTCCTAAATAATACCAGATGCTTCAGTTAACATCAATAGACAAAAAATATTTTCTCACCTTGGTTAGAATTTATATGTTTCTTCTAGGATGGGACCAAGCTCCATCATTTATTCTTATTTTTCTTTGCATCTTTTGTCTGTATCTGGAATTAACTCCATCTATGGTTGATGAAAGTTACAGAAACAACAATTTACATCTAATAAATACTGGTTCATTACATAAGCATTTGGACTTCACCTAGATGTAATTCAAAGTGCACAGTTTGACTTCTTACTCCATAAGCCTCAACACTTCTGACAGATAAGATTTCAGAAATATAATGTCTTGCAACATTTTCTGTAGGACAATGTGTGAAATTTCATAAAAATCCAGTTCAGAATATGTCAAGATGATATTTGGATGAGATTTTAAAATTTCAGATCAGCTTTATATTTTACCAGTGGCTTTGTTTTTTTTTTTCATTTGCAGTGGCACATCATGCAGAAGGCTTGAATTTATATTGAAGTTAGGGAACATTATCCTTAGATTTTGTCAAAACATAAGAAGAACATGCTGTAAAATAATGAAATAAATCCACATATATCAATTTATTCTAGATATTTTTTTCTATAAAAGTTAAATTGGTGTCAGAGTAAATGTCAGTTTAGGCAAGAATGAATAGCATGCAATACTTTTAACATCATTTTACAGCTGTTATTTTAGATCACTGTATTCTTGATATCTTTTTTTCCAGGTATGCCCTGAGAATGTGAATAAAGATAAAATATAAAACAAAAAAATTAAGCAAATATTTCCAAATACATTGAAAATTAAAAAGAAAAAATGAGGAGGGAACTATCCCTTTTCAGAACATAAAAAAAAAAAAAGAAAAGAAAACCAATATTACCAGCTAGATATTCTAGAAGAAAACAAACAAACAAAACCAACAACAAAACAAAACCCAAACCATTTAAACAATTTCTGCATTAGGCAATGCTACCAGCATTAGTGGCTGAAACCTGTGAGCCAGTGAGCGCAAGAAAATATGAATAAAATTTGTATCTATGTTTTATAGTTCAAAAGTTATTTAAAAAGTCAAATAAATATCTATCAGATAGTTGGTTTTATGTTTGGGATTTTTTTTCCTGCTATTAAAAAACATAAACAACAACAAAAAAAATCCACGCTTTCAGCCTCAAGGCTTATGAAAATGTGGGAAATAATCAATATAAAATGTTCAGCATATGGCTTGATCATGTAAGATCAGTTTCTGGTTTTCTATGCAGTGCAGAAATCTCAAGGATAGCAGTTCCTCAGTTGTGGTCTATGAATTTGTAGTTATCACTGCAAATCTGAGTGGTCACAGATGGCTAACCCATCATAAAAACCTTCATATCTTCATTATATGTGGAGTTTACCTGAGTTTTGACACCAACCAGCTTTTTAACGTCTACCTGTAGTAAGTGAAAAGAGACTGAGAACTCCAGATGCACCTCTTTACTTTTCAGGCACTATTTACCCTGTGAAAAAAGACTCTGTTAAAAGAATATATAATAAAATACACAGGAGCTATTGGCTAATGCACACAGTAGACATGAGTATTAGATTATTATGCTACTCAGATAATCAGGCTTGAAGTGTCAGTAGAGATTCCCTGTGGGTTTTTACTGTCCAGACAGTTATCAGTTAAGTAGGGAATATTTTCCTCCAGTACTCCTTGAAAAGGTCTGATCTGACCCTAGTTTCTGCTGAATTGCTACCTTCTGGCTGCTTTTTTTCTTGGGCTTTTATACTCTTTTGTGTCAGCATTTTTCTTTTAACTCTTGAAGTACTATTAGTCTCAAGAGTTTCACTTCTGCCTATGTTTTTATCTTCTTTTTCTTGCAAGGTCTTAGCTTGCATAGTCTTTTGCAGTTCAACATTTGTTCTCATTAATGCTAAGCCAAGGTCACACAGCTGGGTTGCACCAAAATGCATAAAGGTCGGTCATAGGTAGTTGAACCCTAGCACTATGGATTAGACAGAAGGCAGATCAAGTACCAAAGGCTGTAATGTCCTCTGGAAATGCTTCTTTCCCTGATTAAAGAGGTAGGTAATGTCCTACCTCATGGACCTATTAAGCACATGATATTGAGAGGAATTAATTCAGGTCTTAATATGACTTCTTTTTTTCTCTACCTATCAAGCCACATTCAAAGAAATCCATGAGCATAGGGAATATGGTCTTAATAATGCAAACGAGAATATTGCAAGATATGATGGTGCTACGTGCAAGGGAAAATTAGAGGAGAAATGATAAATCTATCTCCTAATTAAATTTTAACCCATGCTGTGAAAACATAAGGCTCCACATTCCAAGAGAATATAGGGTTGACAGAAAGCTTGCCTTTCTTAGACTTTAGGTTGTCATGAGGCATTCTGGCTTATATAGGAAATAGGAAATTTATAGAAAGTGTATGTAAAATGAAAGAAAATATGCTTTAAAACTATGCTCACTTACTAAAACTAGTACTTTTATTGTCTCATGAATACAGAACTAAAAAAATTCAATTCTGCAAAAGGTTTACATTTCAATTTCTAAAGTTAACATAATTGATTTTGAAGCACTCTACCAAGTCATTTGGGAAAACTGCTAAGACTTTCCAAATCCTTGTTCAAAGTTCCTTGAATAGACAACATGGTGAGGCTTAATTGAAAGGTCAGATACGAAACTAGCAGAGACATACTTAGTGGTATATATCAAAAGTTTTTTAGTTTGGTTTGTTCTATCAGCAAATGAAAAACACTTATCATGAAGAAATTTTTAAATCTTGAACTTTTAATATAATATTCCTTTTTTATAATAAATTGGTGGAAATAGTGTTTCAGATAAAAATAAAATAAATACCGGCTAGCTAAATGCAACTGTTTTTGATTTTAAGTAATTTCTAACCTTATGATGTCCTTTTGTGTTTAGTCTTTAGGGCTAGAGAATGCCCTGTGTTATCTTTATAACCCAAAACTTGTTGATTGGCCTTTACTTATCCGTTATCAATTAAATGTTTTCCCAGCATTTATTAGCAGTCACAAGTGTTACCAGTGTATTTGTTCCTTGCTTTTTCAGCCAGATCCAGTGGATGAAATGACTGGAAGCTTTAAGAACTTTAATAACTGGGAACTATTGTTTCCATGTTAAAAATGGCATATTGCATAGTTACATAGTAGACTGTGTCTTGTTTCTTTATTAAAAGCAGGAGTCTGAATTAAGATATCCATCTTCTTACACAGTTCAGAGTACTGCATATGTGTGATAGAACTAAGAATAAGCTGGAAGTGTTTCAGATCATGGCATGGTTATGATGCAGCACAGTTTATGTTTACCTCTTCAGATTCTGAATGCAAGCTTCGATAATTAACATTTTTTTTAATGTTTCTGAATAAAACTTTTGAAGTTCTATGACTTCTTAGTATTCCACTGGATAAATTATCAGTAAGTGTGCCATTATAAGTGCGCTAGAATAACAGACTCTCAGATTTTTGTAATCTTTTTCAAAACTCTCAAGGAAGAAAAAAAAACACATAAATACGTTTAGAAGTTAAGTCTTTTGCAGAAGCATAGCTTTGTGCACAGACTTTATAGCAGTAAGATTTTATACCTGTAATACTTATGAATTGTTTAGTTAGCAATCTTAGAAAAATTTCATAACAAAGTGTTTTGAAAAAATTCTGGGCATTTCACAGTGGGGAAAAAAAGGAGATGAAATAAGAACACAGGCTGAAGAGAGAAAAAATAATGACAACAATAATAATAATAAAACCTAAAGAAGTTCTTCATAGGATTACAGCACATGATTTGGTTAGTCTTGTGGCCTCTAACAGTTAATCTTCTAAGTCCATGTAGGGTTTTCCGCTGATATTCTATTCTCAGTCACTCACACAGCATTTATTCAAACAACTAGAGTATTCCGTACAGCCAAGTAGGTCCAGAACCTTGAAGAATCCATATCCTTATTTTCATAGGTCTTGTTCAACAAACTCAGAATATTTAATCAATCAATCAATCTTTACGTATTATTTTAGTTACTTTAGAAACCCTAAACAATCACTGTGTCATCTTCTTGTGATTGTTAGTTGTTATATTTCCAGTATATTCAGTGAAGATGAGCATGTAGGTACATATAGTCATCTCAGATATTTTCTTTAATATGCTTTGTTTTGCAAAACTGATCACATCAAAAAAGTTTGCCTCTTTATAGGGAAGTCGTTCAGAATTAAATAATATTTTCCTTTTGAAATACAGAAGAGTTCAAAATCACACAGAAAAGTTCAAAACTACTGAAAATTTTGATAAGTCAAGACAGTAAAGGACAATGACCAGACTTAGAGGCTTATCATACAGAATCCTAGAACCATAGAATAGTTAGGGATGGAAAGGACCTTAAGATCATATAGTTTCAACACCCCTGCCATGGCCAGGGACACCTCACACTAAACCACGTGACCCAAGGCTCTGTCCAATCTGGCTTTGAACACTGTAGGGTGGTCCCTACTGTAGGACCAAGGTCTTTATTCTCACAGTCCCTGTGTCTGCCTTCCAAGACTTGGTTGGTGTGGTCAGAGCATTTGTCAGTGAAGACCGAGGCAAAGAAGAAGTCATTCAGAACCTCAGCCTTTTCCAAATCTAGGGTAGCCAGTTCTCCTGATAGCTTCCAGAGTGTGCTCACGCTGTCCCTCGTCTGTCTTTTATTTGCTACGTGCGTATAGAATCCCTTCCTGTTATCTTTAACCTCCCTAACCAAGTTTAATTCTAACTGTGCCTTAGCTTTCCTATCCTGGTCCCTAGCTTCCTGGACAACATCCCTGTATTCTTCCCAGGCCGCTTGTCCTTGCTTCCACCTTTCATAAGCCTCTTTTTTCCTTTGAATTTTCCTCAGCAGCTCCTTATCCACCCAAGGAGGTCTCCTGGCCCTCCTGCTGCACTTTCTTCTAGTTGGGATACAATACTCCTCAGGTTATAATAGTTGATCTTTGAATACCTACCAAGAGTCTTGGGCCCCCCTCCCCTCTAGGGCTGTATTCCATGGAACCTTACTAAGCAGGTTCCTGAAGAGGCCAAAGTCTGCTCTCTTGAAGTCAAGGGTAGTGAGTTTGCTGCACCCTCTTCTCATTCTCCTGAGGATCTTGAATTTGACCACCTCATAATCACTATAACCAAGGCTGCCCTGGAGCGTCACATTTCCAACAAGCCCTTCCCTGTTGGTGAGCACGAGGTCAAGCATGACATCTCTCCTTGTCAGCTCCTCTATTACTTGTAGAAGGAAGTTGTCTTCCACGCAACTGAGGAACCTCCTGGGTTGTTTGTGCAGGGCCATACCGTCCCCCCAACAGATATTAAGGTGGTTGAAGTCCCCCATAAGTACAAGGGCCTGCAAGCATGAGGCTGTTCCTATATGTCTATAGAGCACTTAACAGCACTTATATCATATCATATAACAGAAAAGCATGTTCTGTGCCTAATGGCAGTCACATTTTATTTTGCAGGCTATGACTTTGAGTCAGACAGAATATACCCCACTTTTGGAACTTCTATCCCTTGTAGCAAGAACTCTTTCTTCCTTCAAATATGCTCATGAGGTCAGTAGCATATTCCTCTGAGCATGAATCAGGAGACTGTGCAAGGGTCAGATGAAGGAATACCTGAACGTAGGTTTTGGGGAACATGACAATGACAACATTATGCAAGACTGTAGCATTTCTGTAGATGGCATTTAGAATCAATAGGTGTGTCACTGTTGGTAGTGTTGTGTTATGATCTTCTTGTCTGCTCATGTAAACATGTTCAATGATTATAAGTGAGATGGGGAAAGAGCAAGAAAGAATGAAGGATAGCTCATTGTATATCGAACAAACATTTTACTTGTAACTAAGCGGCCTGGACCTCAGGTGGACTCTATAACAATTATAAGGAAGAGAACACTTCAGTTAATGTTTAGGGAAACCAGTAGAACCAATTAAGGAGCTGGCAAATGGAAAACAAGGCTTGCCAACTCCAAAGTTCAGCCAAAGGATGAAGTGATGAAGAGGAAAATGATGAAGAAGCTACCACCAGAGGTCCCGAAGACCACTATCACATTATTGTGTGCATGCAGAAGGAATTTTCTAGAAGAATGATGTCATGAATAAGTAGTTTCATGAATATGCATGTAATGTAACGAATGTGTATGTTTAATGAATATGTAATCATGGCTTGTTTGGTGCTTGAGCGAGGCACACTTGGAGGAGATATCCCCCATGTCTCCCGGTGCCACAATAAAGAATACCTGCTTGTCAACTTAAAGTTTATTGATGAGTCCTTGGAATTTTAGTACGAATCATCAGGAAGAGCTGTACCCATTTTAAATGTATGTGTGTGCATATATACATATACATAAATTCACAGCTTTATGTCAGCAGAATTCCAGATCTCATGTATGCAGACACATTCAAGACCTCAAACTGACTTTTGTTTTTAGTGCCCCTCAAGGGAATGTCACAGATTCTTAACACTGTGAGTTTAACAGCAGCCTTGGCTAATGCCTAATCTTAGAGACAGTTTATAGAGTTAAGGATCAATGACATTACAGTAAAATGAAAAAAACCCCTTATGTCTGTCCCCATTTGTCCTTCATGTACCTCTTTTAACATATAATCTGCTTTTGGTACCTTAGCTAGCTCAGTTACTCACTATGACACTGAATTTTGGATAAAAAAACTATTCTCTCATAAGGTTTTGACTTTTTCTTTCAGTATCACATATAACTACATGTCTGTTCTCAGCAAAATTGGTTGGTTTTTTTTATTTCATTCTTTCTTTTTTTTTTCCTGATTGTATATGTTCATGGAGTACTTTTTTTTTTTTTTTTCCACTGATAGGATTTGAGGGTGCAGTTTGCTTGATTGCTTGCTTGCTTGCTTGCTTGCTTGCTTGCTTTTACGAAGTATCTTTCTAAGTCAGTTTAAAGAAAGGACTTGAGCCAGAGACTTTCTATAGAGATTTCTCAATATTAGTCTAATGGCCAAAAGTATTGAAGATTTTTTGGGGTTTTCCTTACCAAACGACTGATCTGGTCTGGTCTGCAGAGGAAGAAAAATGTTATTGGCATAACAGAGCAGCCAGCTTGCTGGCTGTTATGAAACATGGGTTTAAATTTTTGATTTTTCCATATATATTTTATGGTTTGCAGATGGTACAGCTAACCTACTTCCAGTACCTTAGGCAAGTAAATTTAGCATGGCATTCCTAGGTTACCCAAAATCTGTGTATTTCACAGATCACTGGGCACCTGAACATTATGCACTTCAGTGCTGTATTACATTTTAAAAATAATCTAATCCCTTATTTCCCATAAACCTGTCAAACTATCTAAATAGCCACTTTTTTTTACTTTATGTGGTAAAATGCATTTATGTAGGCATTTTTCTAAATTTTATAAAGTTCAATAAAGCAAGTTTGCGAGTTTTCTTGCAGCGTGTGTAAATAAGAAAGAACAAGATTTTGCTGTAGCCTTAATCTCTTACTATAAAATTACTGCTATTGTGACTGTTTTAATAACAAATCTATAAAATTTACCAATACTTTCAGTGTACATATAAGATATATATTACTGCATGTAATATATATCCTATTATTTTAAGTACTCCTGTTTTCATTTGTTGGAAATATTTATATTATCTAAGTTTCAACCTCCAACATGAAGAGGTGCAGAAGTACTCTGCACACTAATTAAATCAATAATATCTCCATAGGGATACATTTATTCACAAATAATTTGTTTTAACATGAACACGAATACTTCCTTTTATTAACATTAGTTCTTCAGGAAAAGAATTTCCCTGACATTTTTATTATGTTACTTATTTTAATAGGGAAGTAACAGTTTCTCTGCTACTTAGGGTCATTATTAGTATTTCACTTTGCAGAATGTTTTTTTGGATAAACATAGGTTCAGTCACAGCTGAACACTTCACTGGAAATTAGTATACATAAAAAAATATTTTGTTATGCCATATTTACATGTTGCGTTTGTGTAATCAGTGATACCATCATGACCAAAACAGACTTCACTTGGGGGGAATTAATTTAATTTCTTGACAGTTAATAGCAGATGGGTATTCCTCCCACCTCTCCATTCTTCTTGGGCTCCACTCTCAAGTCTTCTACCTCCTCCCCCTGAATGGCACAGGGAGACAGAGAATGGAGGTCATGGTCAGTTCATAGTGGTTTCTCTCTTCTGATCCTTCCTCTTCATACTCGTCCTCTGCTTCCAACTTGGGGTCTCTCCCACAGGACACAGTCCTTCTTCAATTTCTGCAACATGGACCCTCCCACAGGCTGTAGTTCTTCACTACAGTGCTCCAGCGTGGGTCTCTTTCATGGGAGAAGTCCTCCATGAACTTCTACAATGAGTCCTTCCCAGGGGCTGCAGTTCTTCATGAACTGTTCCAGTGTGGGTCCCTTCCACTGGGTGCAGTCCTTCAGGAACAGGCTGCTCCAGCATGGGTCTCCTATGAGGTCACAAGTGCTGCAGCAAACCTGCTGCAGCATGGGCTTCTCTCTCCTGGGGACCACAGGTCCTGCCAGGAGCCTGCACCAGCAAGGGATTCCCTTGGGGTCACAGGCTCTTTCAGGCATCCCCTTGCTCCAGTGTGGGGTCCTCCACTGACTGCAGATGGATATCTGCTGCACTGTGGACCTACATGGGCTGCAGGGAGACAGCCTAACTCACCAAGGTCTTCTCCCCAGGCTGCTGGGAACCTCTGCTTCCATGCCTTGAAAACCTCCTCCCAGTCCCTTGGTGTCTGCAGCGCTGTTTCCCGGATGTCTTCTCACTCCTGTCTCTCAACTGCTGTGCAACAGATTTTACACTTAGTCAAATACATTATCACAGAGGTGCTACCAACACGGCTAGTTGACCTTACTTTGGCCAGTGGGAGGTCCGTCTTGGAGCTGGCTGTAACTGGCTCTGTTTGACATGGGGCCAGCTTCTAGTGTCTTCTCACAGAAACCATGTGTGTAGTCCCCCAGCTACCAAAACCTTGCCATGTAAACCCAATGCAAATAGACAGATATGGCTATGACAGAAAGTGTCTGTCTTGTTTTGTCTGTGAAGCACAAAAATGTTTCATTCTGTGTTAACCAAGCTTTTCCCATACTTGAGGAGGATGTTGGTGGTGCTTTTTTTTTTTTGTTTCATTTTGTTTGTTTTTTTTCTACCCATACTTCATAGAGTGTATAAAGCATTTCTTTTTTTCAGTAATGTAGCCTCAGCCAATATTCACCTTGTTGCAGATCTACACTGAGTATGTGGTCATGCTAATTACCAAGAATAATTAAATAAGTAAAATAAAATTACAATACTTCAAGCCAAACTATTATGTCTGCTTTACCATTTAGTTAAAACTGTGTCCTATTCAGCTCTTCTACAGATACAAAAATCTATTCATATTCTGACTGCAATAGAAACTTTGCAGATATGAAGACTCTTTTTGAAATTCAATAAAGTATCCAAATTAAAAAAAAAAGAAAAAAAGACAATATTACTATAAAAGACATTACAATAACTGAAATTAAACATACACACAACTGTCATTCCACAAAAGCACCACTTTTTTACAAAACGGAAAAATGCAATTAATCTTTAATTAAACTGGGTTTCTGAGATTGGGGAAACTTTTAAGGCAAAAGTAAGACTTGCTGGGTTTTATTTGTTTTGTTTACCTGCTTAACAGCTATGACAGGGGAGAAGTTACAGTTACACTAACCTTCATACAAGTACAATTTAATGTAATCAGCGTATATTTCCAGAAGTAATAATTCTGATAAATTTTGCACAAATCTTAGGATAAAAGATAAAATAATTCTGTAGTATTTTTGAAGTCCAGCAAGCCTTTGCACCTAACAACAGACAACAACAACAGCAACAAGGACAAAAAATAAGTAAAAGGAGAAGAAGAAGAAGAAGCCCCCTCCCTGGAAGCATTCGAGGTCATGTTGGATGGAGCTTAGAGCAACCCGGTCTGGTGGAACGTGTCTCTGCCTGTGGCAGGGTGGTTGGAACTAAATGATCATTATGGTCCCTTCCAACCCAAACCATTCTGATTCTATGATCATTCTATGAAAAAGAAGAAAAAACTAGCAGCTTAAAGAAGTATTATAATAACAATAATAATAATAATAATAATAATAATAATAATAATAATAATGTGAATAACAAATTCACTTCCTTAAGTGGAAAAGAAAGGTTGCAGAGAAAGAGCTGTGACTATATTTATAGCTTGTTCAGTAAGCAGGACTGAGCAGATTTTCAGGCTCATGGCACAGGTAGTCATTATTTTTTTGTGTTCACTTTCTGTCCTCAGAGGGAAAGGCAAGGCAGATGACAAGGTAGCCGGAACAGAAAGTGAAGAGACAGATGGAACTCAAAGCTGACCTTACTCCCTTGTTTGTATTTTTAGCTTTGTCCTCCCTGGTGAGATGTGATTCTTTTGCTTGAGTAACTCTGGCTATGTCCCTCAAGTTGAATACTGGGGAACAGACTGCTAGCTGGAAAGCAGGATTGTGAGACTTTGGCTTTTCATTGCAGGATCCATGAAATCCACTGTGGATGGATACCCCAGATTTCTCAGGGTCACAGTGTATGAGGAATCTGCCTGAAGTCTTCTTGTGGGTATAGAGCCATAGGCACTGAAAGGATATCTGGGAATTTCAAACCAGCCCTTTAAAAGAGAGATTCAATACTTACTCTACAAGTGCAAGTGCTACGCAGTGTTTCTGATACTGTTACATCTCTGCTAGACTGTGGGTGCTTTTCTGGGTGGTTAAAGGAGTATATGAAAGAACTAATTCATGTTTTTTTTGAGAGGAAAAAACATACTGCAATAGAAGGAAAGGATATGTTTATATATTCTGCCTTTAGGCATAATTTCTGCTCTTAAATGAAATATTAAAAAATGACAAAAGATAAAGGAAAATAATTCTGATACATACAGTCACCTCAGCAAGCAGCATCAAAATTGGCATGGGATCTGTACTTAACAGAAGCTATCAAATGAAATGGTTGTGAATAAACATATTCCTTATCAATTGCATTTATTGTACTGTAACTCAGATTATAAGAAAGCTATACATGTTTTGAAAACTTGGTGCTGTTGTTTTTCCAGCTTCTTTACAATGTCCCACTTGAACATCTTGTAGTATTCATCTTTCAAAATGTAATTTTAGCTGTCAGTGGAATGCAGAACCAGCTTATTGTTACTACAAAAGTATAACTAAGGAAGAAAAAGAACCTGAAGTTAGAATGGGAGAAACCATGTTATAAATTAAGTATGTTATTAAAGTTAAGCATTTTGACATAAGAACAGGTAGTCCAACTTTTAGATTTTTTTTTTTTTTTTTTTTGTAAAAAAGATAATACAGCTGTTTTCCCGAGTCTGGATAAATTTATTTTTTAAATATGACATAGATAGTCTACAGAGAAATACAATCAATACAGCGAAAGTAAAAACAGAAATTTTATTTTTTGATAAATATTTTGACTAACCAAATTTTTGACCAAGCAGTAATTTTGATAACTGTGAATGGATATTAGAATTATAAACTTTTAGAAAAAACAGAAAATGTTTTCACTAACACCTTCATATAGTGAGTTCTCAGGATAATTAAGATGGGTAGAAAATTCAGGAAGAACAAACATATGCATATCCAGATTTACCTTTTACTTCAGATCCTTCTTGATCAGTTCCAGAATTTGTATCAACTGGTTGCCCTTGATACATAGGAAAGACAAGAAAGTCATTGCTTCATAATCACTGACTAATACAACATGTACACCTTGCAGTAACCCAGTATTCTTCAAAGTCTTCAGCTTCACACTAGGCCCAGGGATAAAGCTGTAAGTAACTTTCAAATAGGTAAAAATAAACTCAGAAGATTCATAAGGCTTAGATGTTGTACAGTCTATTAAGAAAAAAAGAACCTTCTTATTCTTGTATAACTATTTTCCTTTGCAAAAGATTGCACTGATATATATGTATATGTGTGTGTGATTTTCAGGAAGGAAAATCATTAATTTCTCATAAAATCAATCTCTAAATATTTTTTTCTTTAGCAGTCAATGTATCAGATTCCTTCTAAGTTTTGTTGATCTTTTTTCTGACATGAGTCAGCTGAAATTCACAGCCAATGTATATAAATTCTTCTTTTATGTAGCTTAAATTATAGAAGTTTTTTTTAAGCAATGCTTGCTGATGTTAAAGTTTAAAAGAGTACCTATAAATTTTCCAGCTATAAAGCAAGGAACTTTTCTTCACAATGAGTACAACTTACTATTCTAATACTATCACTTCATCTCTGACCTAATAAAATTCCATCGCATAATACTTAACAGCTGCATAACCCTCATGTAAAGTGCTAACACAAAATCTGTCCTATGAGGTTATGATGATCACTATTAGAGTTGGCTGGAGATTTAAACAATCTATTTCAAAAACTAATGCTCCAACATAATGGGAACATTTTTAATGTTGATTCTGTTGACTATTTCAAGGCAACAGTTTCGTACCCCTGACAAATGACAGAATAAGTCTCAAACAGACCTAATCAGAGACACCAGAAGAGGAGAATAAGAAAAACAGATTGGGTAAGTAAGACTGAAATAAATTGATTTCTGTTGCAAGTGAAAAAAATGGCCTTTCAACAGTGTTTTGCTTTACAAAACCTTGTAAAAGGTTTTGTCTTAATTCTAAAAAAGAACAAAACTAAATATCTAAACCATGGAAGCTGTTGAGTTTCTGTCAGCTTCATTCACAGCTCTTGTGCCAAAAAAGATGATTAGCAAAGTCCAGACACAACAGTTTTCTATCATAGATGATAACTAGTTAAAACTGGAGGATACTCAAGGGGTATGTCAGATATTGATGTTTATTAAATCTTCCAGCTGAAACTTTTGGAATCTGCAGATTTTCCTACCAGCCTGGCTATTCTGAAGCTGTTGAGACTTCCAGAATATTACTGATCTTTAACCTTGCTGTTTCACTGGAGACCCTGGTAACTTGAAACTCTAGGACAGCTCCACTGTTGTGAGGATTGTAAAATTGCTGCTCCACCAAAAAAACAAAGACAAACAACCAGTCAATCCTGGAAGTCCTAAGCTGAATGTGAAGGTGTTTAAGCTTCTTAGTAGTTTTCCATCAAATTTAGAATCATATAAGCAAAAATTTTGTTTCTGACCAACCTTAACCTCTGTGACTGAACAGTAGTTTTCAAGAAAATTGAAGGCAGACAATGTACCACAACATCGAGTCTTGCGTGATGCTTGACATCTTTTCTAACTTTAGTGTATGACTTTGTATCCCTACATCGTACAAACAAGTGATTTCTGCGGTGAAACAGTTGCTGCTGAGGATCCCACACCGTGTTATATTAATATCAAAGACAGCTAGTTTCAATTACTTCTAGTCTGATCTTGGTGCCTGAATACATAATTAGACCTGAAATGCATATTTTGGCTTTTTTATCCTCATAAAGAATTTAGTTCATGCATTCCAAGGCACCTCAGTCATGAGAACTGAAGATTGCTGTGAATCAAAAAGATGACCAGGCAGTTCAGTTTAAAAGCACATTTTGAGCCTGGGTAAAAGCCTATCAGAGATACACACTGGTTGCTAGAGGTACTAAAGCAATAGGCTGCATTTGAAATTCTAGGAAATAATATTTATCACTATACTGAAAATAGATTTATATTCAAATAAAATCAAACCAGTAGCATTCCATCATACACGTATACTCCTATTTGCACTGAAGAATACCTGAGGATATTATATAGCTTTAAATTACTCAGTTATTTTACAGGACCAAGAAAACCTGCCCATTTAGAGTAATGACAGAACTTACTGTGATCTACAAAGCACATTTCTGTAACATATAGGGTAAACCACTAACATACACTTTAGGAGGCTACTTCAACATTTCATTCAACAAAATGCTTGACTGTTTCCTCAGATAGCATCTCACTTTTACATTTACCCAGATGCTTTGAGGTCCAACAATCAATGATACCATCTCTAGAGATGTTGAGAATTACTTCTTTCCCTGCTATTATAACTTTGCAGTCTTGCACTGCTGTTTTCAGAAATTAAGAAAAAACTTGGTCTGAGTTCTGTTTCTATTAGAATGTCAAGATTTTTTTGCAGTATCATTTATCTTGTCAACTTACAATATATAATATAAACTTTTTAAAAAAATCCTTTCAAACTTGCCTCGAATAAGATTTTCTATAAATGAAATGGTTTAGTCTTGTTTACTTCATTTCCAAATGTAAAGTATTTTAGGATAACAGATTAACCTGCCAGTATGTTGCACCTAATTTATTTTGGCACCTGAAATATGTATTTTAAGTACTTGATCTTAAATGCTTCTTAGAATATTTATTTGTTGACTTTTTTTCTCCCTATTAAGTATTGATGAGATAGTCTTATAATTTGACATTAATAGTTCATGAGTTCTTACTTCAATACCTGGGAAAGTGATGGAATGAGTCCTCCTAGAAACTATTGCTAACCAAAGGAAGCAGGTGATTGGGAAAAGCCAACATGGTTTACCAAGAGCAAATCATGACACACGATCACCTTCTGCAACAAAATAAGATATCCTGTTGACAGAGGCAAAGCAGTGCATACTGTTTACTTGTACTTCTGCAAAGCATTTAACACTGTTTCCCAAAGCCTTCGGCTGGAAAAAATGGCAAGATGCAGATTAGATGGTTGGTCTGCAAGACGGGCACGATATTGGCTAACAGGTCATGCTCAGATGGTGATATGTTTTAACTCAGGCTGGCAGACTGTCACAGTGCCCACCTCCCCTCTCTCCCCTTCATTGATACTTGGTGTCAAGTTGGTCAACATCTTCATAAATGATCTGAATTATGGGATTGAAAGCATCCTTACCAAATTTACCAATGACATTAAACTGGGTAATGGAGGTGGGCATGTGAGAAGGGAAAGCCATCTTACAGGAAGGCTGAAAAGTGGACTACCAAGACCAATACGAAGTTTAACAAAAACTAGTGCAGATTCCTGAACCTTGGGGGAAAAAAAAACAAAAACAAAAACCAACAAACAAAACACCAAAGAGCCCAGTAGAGGCTAGGATCCATGTGGCTGGTGAGCAGTCTTGCTGAAAAGAAACTGAGGGTCCTGGTGGACAGCAAGCTGAACACAGGTCATCAGTGTTGCTCCAGCAAATCAGATCCTGGGGCATTACTAGGAGAGGTGATAGAGATGTGATCAACTCACTCTATTCAGTATGTCAGGCTGTAGCTGGAGTGCTGTGTACAGTAATTATTGGTCCCCATAATTCAAGAAAGATGTGGACAGACTGTAGAGGATCCAAAGAATGGCCATGAAGATGATCAAAGGGCTGGAGAACCTGCCCTGTGAAGAAAGACTGAAGGACTTAGATCGTTTCTCCCTGGAGAAGAGAAGGCTCAGTCAATCTTATCATGTTTTTCCAGTAGTAGGCAGCTACAAAGAGGACCAAGGCTCTCTCTTCACAGGGAGCCACACAGAGAAGACAATGGACAATGGGTACAAGTTGCCCCAGAAGAGGCTTTATTCTGTCAGAGAGAATTTTTTTGTAATAAGAATAATGCTTCACTAGAACAACCTCCCTAGGTCATGGTGAAGTCTTCATCACTGGAAGTTTTAAATATGTGATTGGACAGGATGCTAGATAACCTCATATAAAGAAGGCAGAGGTGCTGAATGCCTTCTTTGCCTCTGTCTTTACGCCTGCAGACTCTCCCCGAGGGCCCCGGATTTCTATAGCCCCAGAAGGAGTCAGGACAAAGGAGGAGTTTGCTTTGGTAGATGAGGATTGGGTTAGGGATCAGCTATGCAAACTGGACATCTGTAAATCGATGGGTCCGGATGGAATGCACCCACGGGTGCTGAGGGAGCTGGCGGAGGTCATTGCTAGGCCACTTTCCATCATCTTTGGTAAGTCGTGGGAAACAGGCGAGGTGCCTGAGGATTGGCGGATGGCAAAGGTCACACCAATCTATAAGAAGGGCAAGAAGGAGGACCCGGGTAATTATAGACCGGTCAGCCTTACCTCCATCCCTGGAAAGATGATGGAACAACTTATTCTTGAGTCCATCACTAGGCGTATCAAGGATGAGGGGGTCATTAAGAACAGCCAACATGGTTTTATGAGGGGGAAGTCATGTATGACCAACCTTATAGCCTTCTATGAGGAAGTGACTAGGTGGAGGGATGATGGTAGAGCGGTAGATGTAGTTTTTCTTGATTTCAGTAAGGCATTTGATACTGTCTCCCACAGCATCCTCATAGATAAGCTAAAGAAGTGTGGGCTTGACGATCAAGTAGTGAGGTGGATCGAGAACTGGTTGAAAGGAAGAAGGCAGAGAGTTGTGGTCAATGGCGCAGAATCTAGCTGGAGGTCTGTGACTAGCGGAGTTCCTCAGGGGTCGGTGCTGGGACCGGTGCTGTTTAATATTTTCATCAATGACCTGGATGAGGGAACTGAGTGCACCCTCAGCAAGTTTGCTGATGACACAAAACTGGGAGGAGTGGCTGACACACCAGAGGACTGTGCTGCCATTCAGCGAGACCTGGACAGGCTGGAGAGTTGGGCGGGGAGAAACTTGATGAAATTTAACAAGGGCAAGTGTAGAGTCTTGCATCTGGGGAAGAACAACCCCATGTACCAGTACAGGTTGGGGGTTGACCTGCTGGAAAGTAGCGAAGGGGAAAGGGACCTGGAGGTCCTGGTGGATAGGAGGATGACCATGAGCCAGCAATGTGCTCTTGTGGCCAAGAAGGCAAATGGCATCTTAGGGTGCATTAGAAAGGGAGTGGTTAGTAGGTCAAGAGAGGTTCTCCTCCCCCTCTACTCAGCCTTGGTGAGGCCGCATCTGGAATATTGCGTCCAGTTCTGGGCCCCTCTGTTCAAGAAGGACAGGGAATTGCTTGAAGGAGTCCAGCGCAGAGCCACAAAGATGATTAAGGGAGTGGAACATCTCCCTTATGAGGAGAGGCTGAGGGAGCTGGGTCTCTTTAGCTTGGAGAAGAGGAGACTGAGGGGTGACCTCATCAATGTTTACAAATATGTAAAGGGTAGGTGTCAGGATGATGGAGCTAGGCTTTTTTCAGTGATATCCAGTGATAGGACAAGGGGCAATGGGTGTAAACTGGAGCATAGGAAGTTCCACGTTAACATCAGGAAGAACTTCTTTACTGTAAGAGTGACAGAGCACTGGAACAGGTTGCCCAGGGGGGTTGTGGAGTCTCCTACACTGGAGATATTCAAGGCCCGCCTGAACAAGTTCCTGTGTGATGTACTGTAGGTTACCCTGCTCTTGCAGGGGGGTTGGACTAGATGATCTTTTGAGGTCCCTTCCAACCCTTGGGATTCTGTGATTCTGTGATTCTGTGATCTAAGCTCCCTTTCTCATTGAAAGGTTGGACCTGATGGTCTTTCAAGGTCCTGTTCCTACCTGGAATATTCTATGATTCTATGATTCTAATTATCTAAGAGTTATTTCAAGTGGATATAGCATTGGATGCAGACCAGCCTGTAATAAAGCTAAGATTACCAAGAGCCATTTGAACAAATTTCTGTTCAATGAATGAAGAAGAAATTCAGAAGTAAGATGCAAGGATTATTTTCGCTCTTGAATTTGCAAAAATGTGCCAGCTTACTTTCAGCATACACCAGTGACACAAAGAATCACATAATTTACTCCTTCAGTTGTGTCCTTTCTTATTCCCTAATTTAAAGCCTTTTTATTTGTTCTTTCCTGCAATGATGATTGTGAACAAAAGAAATTATAATACCAGGGCAGAATAAAGATCCTGTCATGATTTAGTCTGAAAGAAGTATGGTTAAACTCTAAAACTGTATTGAATATTTAAATGACAGAGAAAGATATATTTGCTACATAAAAAATGGATGTGAATTATGAACATGAACAGCTGAAAATAAGTAAAAATATTTCTTACCATGACAACTTTTTGCTGGTTTGCTTGTTTGCTTTTCCAGTCGGAGCACACACAAATGACAAACCAAAGCCAAAAAAAAGCCCCAAAAAACAACCAAACAAAAAAACTCCAAACACCTTTTAAAATAAAAACTCATATGGTTGTGAAAGGGATAAAGTAATATAGTGCTTAAAGTAAGAGAGTCATCAAAATATTTCTGCTACATATTAAAGTCATGTAAATATTTCAAATTGGGGACTATTTTGCTATGTTAATTTTATATAATTATATTAATAATATTATTGTTGTTGTTACATATCATCTGCCGTTAGCTTGCTTCTGTATCACAAAAATTCACTATCCCTCAAATTACTGGAAGCTGAAAACACATTTGTAGACACATTCAAATTGCCATTACCTATAAAAGAATTGCTCTATGAGTAAATTGAAGATTTCACCTTTCAGGTATGTCAATTTCACATCTTTTATGAGCATTAAATTCAACTAAAGAGGAAGAAAAAAACCAACCAAAACCAACAAACCAGTAAATAAACCAAAGTGATAAAAAGTGTTCTCGAGTTTTATGTAAGACATAAAAAGGATAAAAAAGGACTTAATGTCTGTATTTCATTTGTTCCGATAGCCTCAGATTTAGTCCAAATATACACCTTAATGGTTTTATGGGGAGGAAAAATCAACTCTGTTTTATAAACTTCACTGCCAACTTTGAGCCTGAAGGAAAGTTTTACAGCTGAGTTATAAACTCCTAAATTTCAGCATTTATAATGGTAAGGTTGACAGACCTTTAATTTCAACACTAGCCAGTGTCAGTATAATAATTTTGAAAATATAATCATTTCAGTGAGGTCAAATCCAAGTTTAAAAGTGTGCCTGGATCTTGCTAGCCCACAAGCACACATATATCCTTAATTGCACCCTCACCTAATTTAGGACTGCCTAAAAAAAATATAATATTTTTATTTTTTAACTGTATCATTATTCTTAAATATTTCCATGCCTTGACATTTTCTGGTCAAATCATAAATATAGAGTCAAATATAGTCAAAATTCTGCATATATTTTTTATGCAATCTTGAGTACTTGGTTTTGGATCTCCAACTATTTTTTTTTCTTCTGCTTCCTCTCTGTATAAAGAGAACATATGGTAATTTATTGAGTAATTAAGAGTTATGAAACGTGTAAGTCACACACACTCATAAAAACACTCTCCTCTTTACTACATCATGTGGCATAATCCTATTGATGTTATTGCCATTTTTCCTTCTACAGGTCCCACACAACTTTCTTGTTTCCCCCTCATTTCATCACCTCCAGGCTAGCTAGCCTGAAAAAACCTTGGGTAAGGCAATGCCCTGTCTGGCTTTTGGAAAATTGTAGTGCCTTTTTGAATGCTGCCAGAAATAACAAATATAATTCTTACTAATATCCTTTAGACCTCTGAGATTCAGACATACACCCCCTCTAAGATCCAAAGGAGCTTTCATAGCTGTCCCTAAACACAGCAAACCATCTCCACCTACACAACCAAATCTTTGACCTACTTTCCTCTGAGTGTCTGTACATTGTTCTAGGGAATAAGTTATATTCAAGGAGTCCTAGTGCACTGATTAGGAATGACATTTCCGACTATGGACTACCTTCATGCTACTAGTCTCAGCTATGATAAAATAAGATGCAGAGAAATCTTTTTTAATATAAATAACCCAAATACGCAAAGAACCCTCATATATTTATGAAAGACATATGTGAGTAAATGAAATAAAACCTCTCCTAGCTTACTTATACAAAAATCTTATCTAAAACATACCTTCTTCTGCATGTGTTCATCTGCTTGTTGTACACAGCTTTCTGGTCTCTATCGTGAAGGACTCTTCCTCTGTCTCACTTCACATTTCAAGTTGTATTTATCAAAAGATAGAGAAAACATTAATATCAAAGTAGGCAGAGAGTGAGTTTTGTCCTCTCACAAATATTGTTGTCATGGTTTAAGCCCAGGCCATAAATCAGAACCACGCAGTCTACTCCCCACCCCCTTTTCTTCCACCCCTCCCAGAGTGATGAGAAGGAGAATCAAAAGAATGCAACTCCCACAGGCTGAGATAAGAACAGTTTAGTAACTAAGGTATAACACAAATCACTACTGCTACCACCAATAAGAATAGTGATAAAGGAAATAACAAGGGAAGAGAATACAATACCACCCGCCGATACCCAGCCCGACCAAGCAGTGAACTAGCCTTTCCAGGTAACTCACAGTTTTCATCCTGGGCATGACGTGCTGTGGTATGGAATACCTCTTTGGCTAGTTTTAGTCCTTGGTCAGTCTAAACATTTGAGCAGTAACTAAAACATCGGTGTTATCAGCACTGTTCCCAGGCCGAAAGTCAAAACCACAGCGCTGCACCAGCTACTCAGAAGGAGAAAAAATGACTGCTACTGCTGAACCCAGGACAGTTGTCCATATTATTTACCTGGCAGCTTAAATACTGCATCCATTTCTTCTTTGCAAGGAAAATATATATTAAAAAGGTTAGTCTTATGCGCTGTGCACCTGCCAACACAATTTGGTCTCTCTCTCCTAAAGGCCACTCCCTGCCCTCTTTTCATAGAATCATAGAATGGGTTGGGTTTGAAGGGACCTTAAAGGTCATCTAGTTCCAACCCTCCTCCCATGAGCAGGGACAGCTTCCACTAGACCAGGCTGCTCAGAGCCTCATCCAAACTGGTCTTGAACACTTCCAGGGATGGGACAGCCACAGCTTCTCTGGGCAATCTGTTCCAGTGTCTCACTACACTTGTGGCAAAAAATTTTTTCCTAAAATCTAATGTAAATCTGCCCTCTTTCAGTTTAAAGCCATTCCCCCTTGTCCTGTCACTACATGCCCTTGTAAAAAGTGCCTCTCCAGATTTCTTATAGGCCACCTTAAGGTACTGAGAGACTGTTATAAGGTCTCTTAAGAGCCTTCTCTTCTTCAGGCTGAACAATCCTAAGTCTTTCAGCCTTTCTTCATAGCAGAGGTGCTCCAGCCCTCTGACCATCTTCGTGGCCTTCCTCTGGATACGCTCCAACAGGTCCAAGACCTTCTTAAGTTGGCAGTCCCAGAGCTGAACTCATTACTCCAAGTAGGTTTCATGATAGCTGAAGATAAGAACAGAATCACCTCCCTCGACTTGTTGGCCATGCTCCTTTTGATGCAGTCCAGCATACGGTTGGTCTTCTGGGCCTCAATCACACACTGTCAGCTCATGTTGAGCTTCTTCAATGAACACGCCCAAGTCCTTCTCCTTAAGGATTCTTTCAATCCAGTCTCTGCTCAGCCTGAATTGTGCTCTGACCCAGAAGAAAGGCTGAAAGACTTGGGCTTGTTCAGCCTGCAGAAGAGAAGGTACTAGGGATACCTTAAAGCAGCCTTCCAATACCTAAAGAAAGACAATAGGAAATCTGGAGAGGGACTTTTTACAAGCGCATATAGTGATAGGACAAGGGGGCATGGCTTTAAACTGAAAGAGAGGAGATTTAGATTAGATATTAGGAAGAATTTTTTTGCTACAAGTGTGATGAGACTCTGGCACAGGTTGCCCAGAGAAGCTGTGTCTGCCCCAACCCTGAAAAAGTTCAAGGCCAGGTTGTATGGGGTTTTGAGCACTGGTCTAGTGGCAGGGGCTTGGAACTTTTAGGTCTCTGATCTAAATCTTTATGGTCCCTTCCAACACAAATCATTCTATGATTTTATGATTTTCCCTTTTTGATAGCCAACCTAAGTAACCTTCACCACCTCATTAGAAGGGCAAATCGCCTTTCAGAACGAACAGTTTTGTGTGTTATGCTCATACACAATGCTTGGGTGCTCTCTCATTTGTAGTTACTCAAGTAATGTTACCAAGAGGAGGCCATACAGATTCCTGAAAGTTCATTTTTCAGAACTGATGTAAAATTCAGTTGTTTCTTTACAATTAAGCAAAGAAACAGAGGTAGTTAGTCTTCTGTTCCCATTAGTCATACTACTTGGGCAGTAATCTGAGGTAAACTCCCTTGTTACGCTAACAGTTTTAACATGCATCTCCTTTATCTTATGAAAAAATGAGTTGATCTGCTCCTTATCTGCTCTTTGGTTTGTAGTGGTCAGGGTAAAAGACAAATTAGCTGGCTGTTAAATTTGTCCCACTCCGTAGAGAGGAATGTGAGAAGAATTTGAAAAAAGAGAGAGAAAACAAACAAATATAAGCATGGGCTTGACAAACCAAGATAATTATGGCCTTTGCTTTAGAGAGGGAGCATTTTGCAGAAGCTGTAGTTCAAGGTACCATCCATCACAACTGGTCCCTGATCCTCTGAGGTTGTCAAGAGTAGCATATACCGACAGGGGCTGTCTGAGCTGTCCTGGAAGCTTAGCAGGTGTCCTAGGAAAGGCAGGATGCCTCTCAGACTTTCTAGTAAGAAATTGCTCATTATACACTTACGGTGCACAGCAGAAAATCTAAGTGAAGTTAACAAGATTTCATCTCAATGTAAGCTTCAAGACTACATTGTTCTTCCTAAAATGATAAGTTGAAAAGGGACGACCCAAGAGAGAAATTTTGAAAAACGAAGAAAGAAAAAAAAAACCCAAACACACAACATATGAACATATAAGCCTTTAATTTAGTAGAAAAACTTCAATGTTTCATAATTCAGATGGGAATTCTTTTACTTGTTTAACTTGCCAGCTGGATTTTAGGTTTTGTTTCATACACTGTGGATCTGTTGTTTCTGATGAGTGAATGGACTAACTTTGCTCCTAGCATGTGTTCTATTATTAGAGATCACATATACCTACATTTTTCTAAAAAGCAATGAGAAATTGTGACAGTTTTTGCCAACTTTCTTAAGATTCCAGTCTAGCAATTAATTATAAAGACTCATGTTCAACACAGCAGTGACAATGGTTTTAAAGACTCTGCAAAAATGTATCACAGGGCGGTTGCTCCCAGAATCATTAAACATGAATCATCCTTGGGTGCCTACTCAAAGGTAATTAGTGGAATGTAATTAGCATCTCATTATAATATCCCATATGAAAAATCTTGGCTGCCTTTTGCCATATTCTAGCCAAAATGTGGTAGGAAATACCCTGAATCTTAAAGACACTCTTCTTTTGGCCAAACAAAACACATTCTAGCCTTCAGAAATGTGCTTGTTTTCTTGTTGTTATCTGAGGAATCAATGGGTGATAGCAAGAATCCAAAGTGGTTAAATAAATAATTACTAGAGTAAAGCAATAAGCACAGCCCTAGCAATAAGAGGGTGACATGAAGTCAGCCAGTGAAATGGAGACACACTCCACTGTAGATGTCACTGTGGAGACAGACTGCAGCTATGTGACTGCCGGCTAAGGGAAGCTGTTTCTGTGAGGTAACTTGATAGGCAGGGTAACATATACTAAAAATAAAATCAACCCAGTGAGTGCCAAAGTGTTTATCATTAAATAAGATTATTTGATGGATTTGGGTAATTTTATCTAATAAACCAACCATGCTGTTGATTTCTCACCTTGCTGAGACAGGCTGAAGAAATAGGAAATAATTTTAAAGGTAGATTAGAAGAAATGGAAAAGGCAAGAAAATAAACAGACATGGTAGATAACAATGAGAAAAAGGAAAATACCATAATAAAATAAACTTGTTTGATTATTTCCATTAAAATGAAGTTTTAAAGAACACAGTTTAATAAATGCTCTCTGCTTTATATATATATATGAAAACAAATATCCTGCTAAAATGAAAACATTAATATATTCTCAGATAATTAAGAACTGCAGTTCAAAGGTAAATGAAAATATTTTCCCACAAACCTCCATATAACTGTATGCATGTCTATCTCCCCATTTCTAGAATCTGGTTTTGGTCATGAGTTGTCACTGCTTCTGGATTGAAGATTTTGTTTGGTTTTTGTGGGAGTATGGGGGGTGTGGGGTGGGCGTGTGTGTAACAGATTTCAGTTGCTACAAGTAACACTGAAAAAAATGTGGCATCACAGTAACATTAATGCTTAAATTATAGTTATGAAATCAATATCATGCATACTTTATATTTTATATAATTACAAAATTTAAATGGTATAATTTGGTAAAAGTGCTAATTTTCTTATAAATTTATGAACCAGCATAAACCTAGAGTTTGTACACCAACATCTGAGTTACCCCTTTTGGAATAAAAAAGAGAACTCTTAAATGAGAGTTAGCAGAATTAGAGCCAAATATCATGTAGTCTTTTTTAGATTAAAATCATAATATAAAATATATATTTTTATACCATCTTCCTCCTTTTTATTTGTTTACAAGTTTTAGAATTTCAGTAAGCAATTTCATGAAGCATTATAAAAATGGGTGTTTTGCATAATTTCTATTTTCTAAATATAAGAAAGAACAATTGTTATGAAAAATAAAGCACCGCTGACTTTTGTTATATTTTAAATTGATTATATTTAACTGCATTTAATTTGCATAGTTAAAATAGTTTTTACTTATTACAATAATGAATAACAAAAGTCTGTGTAACATACTTCAATCATACTATGTAATTAAATCAGCTTGAGCATTTAAGTTCAAATTAAAGCTATTTGCTTTCAAAAGTAATAGTTTGTCTGTCTGTCTGATAGTAAGATGCAATGCAAATTTTATAAAATGTTATTTCCTGAACTGTTTTCCTAATATCTTGTTTTCAGATGACACCTTTTATTTTTTCTTTTTCTTTTTGAAGCTAGTATCTTCCTAAATTGCCAATAAGACACAAAATAAATAAGCATGTGTGCATCTTTAAGATTATTAGACATGACCACCTGTTCTATTTCCCAGTGCCCACTCAAAGACAAACTTTAATCATAGCACAAAAGAGATTAGAAAAATCATGATGTTGTTACAGATATACTAGAGGTAATATTCATGATACATTAACTATTATTAGATTAGTATATGGCTTATATATGTCAAGGACTTATTTTGGAAAACTTAGAATCATAGAATAGTTAGGGCTGGAAAGGACATTAAGATCATATAGTTCTAACACCCCTGCCATGGGCAGGGTCATATCACACTAAACCATGTCACCCAAGACTCTGTACAACCTGGCCTTGAACACTGCCAAGGTTGGAGCATTCACAACCCCCCTTGGGCAACCCATTCCAGTGCCTCAACACCCTTACAGTAAAGAATTTCTTCCCTATCCAATCTAAACTTCCCCTGTTTAAATTTTAATCCATGACCCCTTGTCCTGTCATTACAATCCCTGTCGAAGAGTCCCTCCCCAGCATCCCTATAGCCCCCCTTCAGATACTAGAAGGCTGCTATGAGGTCTCCACGCAGCCTTCTCTTCTCCAGGCTGAACAGCCCCAACTTTCTCAGCCTCTCTTCATACAGGAGGCACTCCAGTCCCCCTACCACCCTTGTGGCCCTCTTCTGGATTTGCTCCAACAGCTCCATGGCCTTCTTCTGTTGAGGACGCCAGAACTGCACACAATACTCCATGTGAGGTCTCACGAGAGCAGAGTAGAGGGACAGGATCACCTCCTTCAACCTGCTCTGAATCAGTTCTCTGCTCAACCTGTAGCTGTGCCTGGGACTGCTCCGACCCAGGTGTAGGACCCTGCACTTGGCACGGTTAAACTTCATGAGGTTGGCATCAGCCTACCTTACAAGCTTGTTGAGGTCCCTCTGACTGGCATTCCTTCCCTCCAGTGTATCAACAGAACCACACAGCTTGGTGTCATCGGCAAACTTGCTGAGGGTGCACTCAATCCCACTGTCCATGTCATCAACAAAGATGTTGAACAAGACCGGTCCTAATACCGATCCCCGAGGGACACCACTCATTACTGGTCTCCAGATGGACATTGAGTCATTGACCACAACTCTTTGTGTGCGGCCATCCAGCCAGTTCTTTATCCACCAAGTGGTCCACCTATCAAATTGATGTCTCTTCAATTTAGAAATGAGGATGTTGCGTGAGACAGTGTCGAACGTTCTGCACAAGTCCAGGTAGATGACATCAACTACTCTACCCCTGTCCATGAGTTCTGTATCCCCATCACAGAAGGCCACCAAATCGGTCAGGAAGGATTTGCCCTTACTGAAGCCATGCTGTCTGTCACCAAGCACCTTGTTTTTCATGTGCTTTAGCATGCCTTCCAGGAGTATGTGCTCCAAGATTTTGCCAGGCACAGAGGTGAGACTGAGTGGTCTGTAATTCTCCGTGTCATCCATTTTCCCCTTTTTGAAAATGAGGGTTATATTTCCCTTTTTCCAGTTGTCGGGAACTTCACCTGACTGCCATGGTTTTTCAAATATAATGGACAGTGGTTTAGCAACTTTGTTTGCCAGCTCCTTCAGGACCCGCGGATGGACTTCATCAGGTCTCATTGACTTGTGTACGTTCAGGTTCTTAAGATGGTCTCAAACCAGATCCTCTCCTACAGTGGGCCCAAGGTCTTTATTCTCACAGTCCCTGTGTCTGCCTTCCAAGACTTGGGTGGTGTGGTCAGAGCATTTGTCAGTGAAGACCGAGGCAAAGAAGTCATTCAGAACCTCAGCCTTCTCCAAATCCTGTGTAGCCAGTTCTCCCGAGAGCTTCCTCAGGGGGCCTACATTGTCCCTAGTCTGTTTTTTATTCACTACGTACCTATAGAATCCCTTCCTATTATCCTTAACATCCCTAGCCAAGTTTAATTCTAACTGGGCCTTAGCTTTCCTAACCTGGTTCCTAGCTTCCTGGACAACATCCCTGTATTATTCCCAGGCCGTCTGTCCTTGCTTCCACCTTTTATAAGCCTCTTTTTTCCTTCACATTTTCCTCAGCAGTTCTTTATCCAACCAAGGAGGTCTCCTGGCCCTCCTGCTGCACTTTCTTCTAGTTGGGATACAACACTCCTGAGCTTGTAATAGTTGATCTTTGAATACCTACCAAGAGTCTTGGGCCCCCCTGCCCTCTAGGGCTATATCCCATGTAACCTTACCAAGCAGGCTCCTGAAGAGGCCAAAGTCTGCTGTCTCGAAGTCCAGGGCAGTGAGCTTGCTACACGCTCTTCTCACTGTCCTGAGAATCTCGAATTCAACCATCTCATGATCGTTGGAACTAAGGCTGCCCTGGAGCACCACATTCTCAACAAACCCTTCCCTGTTGGTGAGCACAAGGTCAAGCATGGCACCTCTCCTTGTCAGCTCCTTTATTACTTGCAGAAGGAAGCTGTCTTCCACACAATCGAGGAACCACCTGGATTGCTTGTGCCAGGCAGTGCCGTCCCTCCAACAGATATCAGGGTGGTTGAAGTCCTCCATGAGAACATGGGCCTGTGATCATAAGGCTGTTCCTATCCGTCTGTAGAGTGCCTCATTCACAGATTCGTCTTGATCAGGCATTCTGTAACAGACCCCCACAGTAATGTCTCCTATCGCTGTTCTCCCTTTAACCCTGATCCACAAACTCTCTATTGACTGCTCACCTGTCCCCATACAGAGTTCCATACTCTCTAGCCTATCCCTAACATAAAGGGATGATGAACATGTATGATACATAAAATATTAAGGAAATTACTTTCCTCCATTTGCCATGTCCCTTTTGCTTATAAAAGATTTATTTCTTTTATTTTGTTCACTGGAAATTATTCTCAAATATAGAAACTGTCATGGATTTTGTGGCCTGAAAGGCTATACTACCAGATGAATGAAAGTAGAATTTTAAAACCATTTTAAGATTTTACAGGAACTCTAGTGCCATGTATTTTACTGACAATCCAGTGAGAAAAAATAACTGTTCTCTTAGCCCTTAGTCCAGTGCTTCCATTTCAAATCTGAGCTTGCTAGACTGGAAAGTTTTTTTGGACATGTTTTAACAGCTTGATGAAAATTGAAATATAATTTCTTCTTGCATGGTCTAATTAAGTTTAAGTTGGTTCTCCTCAAAAAGTACAAGTAAGGTCAAGCTTGATACCAATACTGAGAGAAGTAAACTCTGCCCTGAACCTTTAAGAGCTGTTTAGTCATCCAGCTTCGGAGAGTATCCTCTGTTGAGGACCAGCTATTTCTGCATCTGGGTAGTGGAGGGGGATGCTAGTGATACCAAGGGAAAGAATATGTACTTCTATAGGTAGCTGTCTTTAGAAGACTCACAGGGAGGATAAATGAAGACTGCATGGCTGAAGAGGGAGTTTATAACGTATCCTAGCAGCTAAGAGTCAGCACATCATGCACCTGCTTGTTTTCTATTATGAAGATTTTAAATAGTTAGCATTTTTGGAAATAATGTAAAAGTCTTTTCTCAATGGGCATAGCCATTTCCATTTCTAGTTTTCATTACTTCTTCATATATTCAAACAGCTCAGAAAATTTCTTCCTTTGGTTTGGTAAAGAATGCAGATGTGCAGTTAGTTTCTTCTGTGGTGAATCTGAATTAGCCTTGTAAATGTTTCTTTTTTTTTTTTTTTAGGGTTTAATGCAAATGAAAAATAAATAGCAGGTTTCCAATTGCACATATTAGATATGCTCTGACATAATAGCATTAGCCTGGAAAATAATGTTATTAGCATTACATAATGTCAGTATATATAAAGAGTGCAGCTCCAAGCTCCTGTGATTTTTCATTATTAATGTTTTGGTAAAATAATTGTGTCTAGTAGCAAATATTTCTCCACTCAGCAAATGTTTTTCTGTGTTGGCTGAGATGAAGAGTTCATAAGTAGAGTATCACATCACTATGAACCAACTATAACTCAAGCTGCTGTGAGCTGTTTGTTAATACTACTATGCCTGTAGTAGAATTAAAAGCCTCTGACAAGATTCTTCTTTGAGGACTTAAATACTAATTTTTCTCACAGAATGCCACTGGACCCTGGCAGAAACTGTCACTCGATTCCTTGACCTCTTTGGAGAGTTAAGTCAGGTGATAAATGTCAATGATGCCACCATCTCTATCGTCCCAACAACACTGAAAATCACCTCAGCACCAAAATCCAGACTAAGGTTAAAAACAGAGGAAAATACGAAAATTTCTCTTTGAGCAGTTCAGGTGTAATTCTCGGCAGATGATCAACCATGCTATATTTTATGAGGATGATGCTATATGTGCTCAATATTCAGTTTTAGCTGTATCTTGAGTCCTGTAACACTTAAAGAGCTCAGTCCTAGGTGTAAATAAACAAGAGAATGATGTAGCTCATCTTCAAACTTCTCAAATCAAACAAGTTAATTTTAGTAGAAATTCCACAATAGTCTTTCCTCCCCAGTTTTTCTAGAAAACATAAATTGTCCCGTAATATCTGAACACATTCCATGTTGTCTGGAATGACAGGCAATTAAAACAATCTCATGAAAAAAACACTAACAGGTTTGTAACAAAGATGTAGATCAAGCTAAATGGAGACTGAATCTGGGTTTAAATACAGATGTGGTTGAGAATGATAGAAGCTTGTCATCACAAAATAGATAACTGCTATCTTTATTTCACTTGCTTGCATTGCTGGGTTTCTGTTTGGTTTTTATCTTTTGTGTGTTTTTGTTGTTTTTGTGTGTGTGTGTGGGGGGGGGTGTTGTTTTGTTTTGTTTTTTTCTGGGGGGGATGTGTGTCATTTGGAATCAGCCCTTTATACATATTTTGAGGAAAATTTCCAGTCCTTTCAGAACTGAACACCATCTTTCAGTCAAATAAAGCCCTTTATTGGGGTTTACTGAGAACACAAGCACGCTTTTTAGAAAAATAAGTGGTTAAAAAATAACTTGCTACTTTTTTAAAGAAGTTCTGTCAGTGCTTAAGGGAGAGACAGAAACATGTATCTATCTAATCAAAATGGTTAGATATCTTGAAAAAATTATGGCTATATTACATACAACCACACTAAAGGAGCCTGAAAAGGCAAAAGTATTCTATACTACTGGAAAACAAACAAACAAACAAACTGCAAGTTTCCAGTAGTCTATTTTAAAAACTGCCATAAATTTTGTAAATCAGGATGCAGAAGCCTGAAAGTCAAACAAAGGTAATAAATTTAATAAAATCAAATAGTTAAGAAACATTGACTTTTTGCTGCTTCACAAATCTTTAAGAGTAGCTTGGAATATTTGAGATTGTTTTCCAAACAAAAAAAAGAAACCAAAACTCAAAGTTATAAAAGTGACTCTGCTTGGAGCTTAGTAGCTGTGCACGTTGGGTTTTCTGATCCTCACTGGAACTGGTCTTTGTCTTCTCATAAACAGAAACCAAGACACAATGAATTGAATCATTCTACAATTGTCATTTAATAATTAGCATTGTCATTACAATTTGACTTTGGTTTTGCATGTCATTATTATTTGCCTTTGTTTCTGCAATATGTTTTGAAGGAAAAAAAAGTGTCTTTTTGCCTACATTAATTCACCTTTGAATAAAACTTATAAAAATTAAATGCTTTAGTCAAATTCAACAGAAAGGCATAAATAGAAGAGTGGCATGTCAGCATACTTGTATGAAGAAGAAGAGATGAAGTGTTGCATAAATCTAGAGAGCATTTTCACCTGGAATTGTAAATTTTTGCCCGATTATTTACTGATAGGTAATATTTTGTGTATTTTAAAAGAATTTGTTGTTTATGTGGGAGTATATGTCAAATTATGCCTTGGTAAATATATAGTAATTTGTTTCCCTGATTAAATATTCTTAGAGTTAATTGCTATTATTGGGGAGTAATAAGTAGGAAATAAGCAAAACAAAGTTAAAAACAGAGATTGTGCATAATTTAAAACTCCTTTTCTCAAGTGCCATTATCCTGTTCCATTTCCTTCTGACTCTTTTTTAGAAGGTGTAGGAGCAGTAGTGAATTGTACTGTTCTAGTGTTGTTCCAGGTGGTGAATGGAGCCTTATATAAACAATAAGTAACAGTTGTTTTTGCTAACATTCATGCTAAGTAACAGTGACTTTTAGGAAATAATTTAATATATATTTTCCTTTTATTTCTTTGCCCTGCCTTTAGCTATTTGTCTTGCAACTCTAGCACTGACCTGATTGTCAGTGTAAAAAAAAAAAAACAATTAGCTACCAATTAGTCCACTGTTAGTTGTTCAAGTACCCATCTTTTAAAATATTATACAAATTGTAGCAGAAATAGGCAATGGTATCATCTAATAATTTGTTTCTTCTTAAACAAAAATGACAGTCCTGAATGAATCGGGGAATGTGTGAATCTTCCAAATCTGTTTTCAGCATTTGTCATGCTCCAGCTACAAAGCTCTTCAGCAACTTGTGTTCTGCCACAAGTAGCTGGGTGAAGGCTTTTACCTAGTTTAGCAGTACTACTTCTACTACAGCCTAGAGTCCCAGCAACTTTTCTGTAAGTTTTACATCTCTATTAAGGATTTGTTTACCACAGTATAATAAAACCTTTAACAAGAAAAGTACAAATCCTAATCCCAGTCATGTTACTTACAGAAGGTTGTTTTCCTGGTGCACGGTGAGGTGAGGACCTATGGACTCCTGTGGTTACTTTTGTATTTCCAAGAAAACTAAATTTAAACTCTTTCGTAGTTTTCCAGGGAACTGATCACTAGAGAGAGTTGTATGACTTTGAGTTCAAAAAAAGCAGGTGAAAGCTGGTAGTACTCAGATTAATTTGAAGCCAAAGCTCAGACACACACACTCCCCCCCAAAATAACCCCAAAACCCAAAAACAGTGATGAAAAGCTGCATGATCCAAAACTAAAATAAAGACTTTTATTAAATCTGATGAGTCTTTATAAAACTGATGAATCGTATCGAGCAGCTCTAACACACCCAACAACTTCCAAATGCCTAAAAAGACTCTCTTCCTTTGTGGCAAAAAAAAAAAAAAAAAAAAAAAAAAAAATCACATCACAGCAGTTGTGTCTTACCTTAGAGACAATGCTAGCAGTTGGGATATGATAAAACGCTGATAAATAAAGGGTGTATGTGTTATCTCATCTAGCTATAATAGTGTGAATAGTTCAACTATAATAGAGCAAATACCTGACAGCTTCTACCCACTGAGCATTACTGCCCATCACTACTTCACCGGCAGCAGACTAAAGGGCAAGAAAATTCTTGTTCTGCATACAGTGCCCCTCGATAAAAGCACAGTCCTGTTAATTTACTGGGGCAGTGAGAGAACAGTTGTCAAAGAGCCTGGAAGCAGACCAGCAGACCGTGGACTTAATTATGCCAGAAAACAGAGCCAACATTTTAAAGCTGTGAAAGATGGCAATTTTTCACACTTTACCTTCCCCCATTTTATTTTTTGATAGCTAGACTTAACCGATTCAATTCAAAATATTAAATACAGAAATTAGCCTTGTGCCTTTTCCAAATGCAAAACAAAATGCTGTGAGGACAACTAGAATTAAGTCACTCAATAGTAGCTTTTATCTTAAGAATTAGTGTGAAGACATAATGCTACTGATCAAACAATTATTTCATATTAAGTTTAAAGAAATTATGTAAAACATGGTCTACTTTTTTTCAGGATTTTGTTGCAGTCATGTAAACTTTCAATAAAGACTTCTAATATATGCTCTCTGCATATATAATATATATTATACATATATATATCACATGTATGTTATATAATATATAATATATAATATATACATATATATTATTTATGTATTATATATAACTTCATCTTTTCCTCTGTAACTGGACCTTACAACTTTTACTTCAGTTGTGTGAAGTGCATGCCTTCTGATCAAAGGGCTATGCTGCCAGACCATACTTTAGATTTTTCTGTAATTTGCCTAAGAACTTTTTCTGCATAACGACTCTTTTCAGTGTTACGTTTGCCTGACTAAAGCTTTTATAAAACCCATCAACTCTAGTATACACTTACATCATACTTTCCACCAGCATCTCTATTTTTTTATTTATTTTTTTTCTTCACAAAAATTACTATCAGTACCTCAGTGCTATAATAGGAAAAAAACATTAGATACCACTCTTGTGACTTATTCTAGTTCCATAAATCTATAATAACATGTACATAAATTCATCTGCAAGACATTACGATATAATATTTTGTTAATGAGAGTTAAAAATGTGTCGCTTCAGTTATTTAAACTGCTTCATAATATATCTGTCATTTTTCTGAAGTCTACATTGGAATAAGATTTTTGGTGTAAAAAAGTACAGTAATGAATTTTTTTTTTTTTTACTATTGATGCAAATAATCATTTCTTTGAATTTAACTATTTTCAAGAAGCTTTGACTTTGTTAAAGCCATCAACTTGTATTCAGAACGTTTCCAACACAGGGTCAACAACTCAGTCAAACATTATCTTGGTTTTCAGGACTTCTTCAGCTATGAGTATTCCAATATATTGGAATTTAAAATACATGTTTAATGATTTCATATCTAAGTATGGAAGCAGTGAAGGGCTACTGGATCAAAGTAGGAGGTGCTGACTACCATTTGCCGTCTTATGATTTTGCTGATTCCAGCTAAGGCTGGAGGCAGATTTCATTATAAAGGGTGCATCTAACCACACTTTGAAGCAAGAAAGAAATGGATCACCAGTGGACAGCATTTTCACTACACTGACTTCTTATAAAAAGCCTGTTTCATACAACCCTTAACTCTGCATTCTTATTTCTAAAGTAATGATAATTCATTAATTTTGAATCAGAGGTGACACGCAAAACCACAACACAGTTGAAGCACAGATGTCCTTATAAAAATACAGTGAACAGGATTTATTCATATTTTAGTTTTCTCAGCTGTGATGTTTTGTTGAGGTCTACAGAGAGAACTAAGACCTAGAAATAAATAGCATTTGAACTTACATTGGTTAGTAAATTCTGTTCACTGAAATCTCAGGCAACTAGACTGTTTATATCTACTATGCAGTTGAAACATATGATTCAGTGCTCTTCAGCATTGCTTCCTGAATCTTTCTTCTCTCTTCCAAAACTTAACTGTTACTTTAGAAAAAACATGCTTAAATCATTGTGGATCCTTGATGCCCTGCTCAAACAATATTTCAGTGTAAAATGGATAGAAGACTTGTTATAAAATATGTTAAGTACTGAATTGCACTGGGCTTTAAAGGGATCTATAACAGAGATTCAATTCTGCATAAAATCTAAAAGCAAATAAAATACTTGTATTGACCATTATTATTAATTCTCCTTGGGGAAGACATCTGTCCTTGAATAAGTAGCTTTCATTTCTCCCAGAACACTATTTTGTGTAACCCACCACCTGTTTAAAGCATCAATGTCTGTTGACATTGAATTTATTTCCCTGTTGGATATGGATAAAGCACAAAAAGAACGATTAATTTAAATACATAGATCTGAAATCTAGAAAAATGCTGAATACTATATATGGAAAATAAACAGGGAAAATAATGGTCTAAAGAACTAAAAATGTTTCAGGGAATACCAAAAATATGTAAGACAAATTTCTCCCAAAATCTTGGCAGCTTCTGGGAAAAGTTTGCAAGTCATCCATTTACACATCCTGTTTCATGCTTGTTTGAGCCGTGAATGTTTATACTATCTCTGTTTTCTTTTTCTTTCACAAAATTCCAAGGGAATTAAAGCAGCAATTAACATTTACCTGTTATTCCTGTCATGCAAGGAGAAATGAGAGAGAAAAAGAAAAAAAAATAAAGAAGTCAGAAGGGAACAACATAGACTTCACTTCACACTTCCACATCATTAATGATAACACCAATGCCATGAAAAAGACATGAGTTAAATAGCAGAGTTTCACCATGCAATTTTTTTTCCCCTGAAACAAGTTACATAAAATTATAAACTTTTAAACAAGAATGTTAAGATTTCAAATTTCAAGGCTTTATTTGGAATATAAATATTTTAATGTTAAATATTGGTGTGGTATTTGGTCTGCATATATCTAAAGGTGTGACACCAGGTAGTTGTGAAATAGAAGTAGGGAATAAGCAGGGAAGCTAGAATCATAGAATCATAGAATAGTTAGGGTTGGAAAGGACCTCAAGATCATCTAATTCCCACCCCTCCGCCATAGGCAGGGACACCTCACACTAAACCATCCCACCCAAGGCTACGTCCAAACTAGCAACCAAGTTGCACTGGGATAAGTATCAAGAACTGTAATAAACTTTCAATAATGTAATAAGCTCTATTTAACAAAGGCTAAGATTTATGTCTAATAAAACTTGTAATTATTTCTAGTGGATGAATAGTAGAAAGAAGGGAAAACTGGGTAGTAGAAAGTAAAAAAAGTTAATTACATCTGGCTTATGGCTTGAGGTTCTTGTAAAACTGCAGGTAGACGTGAAAGCTGGATGTTAAGACATCTGTTAAGATACATGTTAGAATTTGGGCTTAAATAGTACGTCTGGCAAAAAAACTGAAAAAAACATAATAAATGATAAATCATAATTATAGATAAGTTAAACAGACAAAAAAAAAAAAATATACCCCAACCAAACACCCTTCCTGCTCGTGTAGTTTTGCCTGACATTTGTTTTAATCATGCCTTCATTCTTAAATAAATGTTGGGTTTACGTTCACTGCTTGTTAGGTTTCTTTTTCTGGATGTCTGCATTGCAACAGAGATAAGTAACTTTTCTTTCCCTCTTTCTTTTCCCCCTTCACAAAAAGGAAACTTTTCCAGTTAATCATCTGTTGCTTTGCCAGGTCACACTCAGATTATTCCAATGTCATTTTGATGTCCTAGTGTAGCATTGGGCTGTAAGTAAACATCAGGAAGTACTTTTCTTTCTGTACTGGAACTCTTTCCCACACAAAGGCCTGGCACAGAGATCAGGCAGAACCTAAATTTATTTAGGGTTAATTATGTTTAATTTATTTAAAATTAGGTTTAAATTTTAATTTATTTATCCCTAACCCTAACTCTGAGGACTTAAAGAGGTTTTACATGCTTTATGACGCCTGTACTTGCTCCCTGCACAGGAAGGAACTTCATCTGACATCTGTGCTCCAGAAATTATTGTGCATCATTCACAATGTTATTTCTGCTCTTTAAAACATGTCATGTTTAGTTTCTGTATATTTTCAAGTCTCTCTTTTGTGTGGCCTGTACTCAGACAACCTGAGAAAACCTGAGAACTAAGATGTTGATGCTGACAGTACTTGATATAGTCTATGGGGCGCAGGAGATGACTGTGTGTTCATAGTCTTAAAAGCATGTTTATCCCCTAATCCTATGCTGCATGCAGCATAGGATTAGGGGATAAACAGAAAGCTAACAGTTTAAACATCAGTGAGGAACACCATTCTCAGGATAGATGACTAGTTGTACCTGACACATAACCACACTTTATTCTGCTCTTAAGCCGCTTGTGTTCAGCACGAGACAACATTCATTTCTTAGTAACAGCACTGGGACAACTTCAAGAAAATCTATGCATGTTCCCTATGTCTTTCTCAAGCATGAATGATACAAGATAAATTTGAATCTGTCCAGTCTAGTAATTGAGAGTTGGTACTATTTCCATTACAGCATTAAAAACACATAAAACTAATACTTTTAACTCAAAGTATTCTGGCATCAGAATACAATGTAATTGTCAATTTTATAGCATTCATAAATCTTTTTTCTTCTTTTTCTTCCTGTAGTACATATTGGTAGTATGCCCTGATGATTTATATTCTCTTTTTTTTTCAGTAATGAAACAGGAATTCTTGCTAGCTGTCAGTTAAACAACAAAATGCCTGCTGTTGTGCTGTTACAGCGGATTTATGTCTCCTTTTTTTAACTAAGACAAAACATAGAACTTTCGGTAAACGTAAAATGTTCACAATCACAACTCTTAAATTGCAAAGAAGAGTCAGACATCATCAAGTAAACAGCTAAATTTTCCAGTTTCTTTTTCCTTTTGGTAGTTTCAAAATATTAATTTAGGAAGAGCTCTAGTACTGAACATAGAACATGAATATAATTAAATAGACTCACAATGGAAATTCACTCTATTTCACAATATCAGAAATTGTAAGAAACGGTGAGGAAGACAGAAGAAACTTTATGTAACTTATACTGGTACTGAAGTCCAAAATAAGATCCATTATTCTGAAGCAGTTCTAAAACAGTATTTTCCCAGAGGATTCCTTTAACTGAAGTTCAAATGGCTCTGCTTGTATGGCCTGTGGGGCCAATGAGACCATGCAGACAGACTTTGATTATTTTGAGTAATGGTCATTTTTATTAATGTTTTTGGAAGTAAAATAAACAAAAGTACTATGCCAACTCTCACAATCTTTTTCCTAGTTTCATGATAGGTGATGTTTTTCTAGTAGGACCAGTTCCTATAGTCATGTTACTACACCAGACTGCACTTTCATTAAAAATAAATACATTTCTACTCCACATTGTTGCTGAGAATGCTTGAAAATATGACTCTTAAAGGATTAACATCTAAAGGACAACTACTTCAAATACAACATAAAAAAAAAACAACCAAGCAACAATTTTATGAGACTGACATAATTAATTCTTAGGACTGGTACTGTTTCATAATTAAAACCAAACAAAAATAACCTATGAAATAAGTGTAAACGGGTAGTGAGAAGTGTGGAAAAGAGGGCAACTAACTTTTTTACTAAGGTTTTGGCTGATGAAATAGTACTGTAGCTACCCACCTTATTCTCCTGCTGAGACATAGCCTTTACCCAATGTTTTCAAATTCTTGTGCCACCTTCCGTCTTCTGCTTCTTCCTTTTGCTAAAGTTTAGATACTATTTTTAAAAGTTTTTGTGGGTTTTTTTACTTAAATTTTCAGGGAATTTAAAAACAAATGCACTTACTGATATCAAATACCAGTTTGCCTGAAAACTTCTATGGTAAAGCAAAAAAAACCAAAACCAAAACATGAAAAAACCAAATCCTTTTAAACAGATTTTAGCATCCTACATTTAGCACTGATTATCTTTAGTTCACTGTTTTATTATTTTAGGGGGTTTATTATATTCTGTATTCTTTTCACTAGTAAACTATTAATGGACATTGACTAAAATAACTAATCATGATGGTGACTACCCAAGAGACAGTTTGCAGCTTTAGAGAAAGCAGCATCCCAATGCTGAGACTTTGCATAGACCTACTTGTCAGAGAAGTTATTTCTAAGGTCAGTCTCTCATAGCTTGTCCTTCCTATCCTTAAGAAGTAGTTGTGACAACTATACAAACAAAAGTAACTATTATATCCTGGAGTATTTGCTTCGGGTCACAAGAGATATTTACTATTTAAAAGCATCACAGATATTTTTGCTTCCCTATTCTTTACCTATCAGTATGGCTGCTGAGTAAGCAAAGAAGAAAAGCACAATTCATTACCAATTTAATCTGCAGGGAGAGTGAAGCTGTAGCATACTGAGATACATAAATCTTTTGTGTCATGCATTTGTTGCAGCTGGGCATCTGTGAAGCAACACTGACATTAAGCATAGTCTCAAATACAATTTTTCAATGAAAATATGTGGTTAAAACTGTTAATTTATATACAAATACAATACATAATTTGTATATGTAGAAATATTACTGAGACAACTTTGTAAATCCTAAAAGAGGACCCATTGTGTGCATTTAGCAGAGACTGCTTGATTCACATAAGAAATAGACTAGGCTGAGAAATGCTTTTCAGAAGGCTGGTATGTAGTCAAGACTGTCAATTGATCAGTGTGTTTTAACACTCATGAGTTGCATAGTAAAACAATTCGAAAATTTTGAATCTTCATGAGTCCTGTTTCTCCTTACAGATCATTGTTGCATTCCAAAACAAAGACAATCATACTTCAGTAGGAGATATTTCAAACTTAGGTTCACAAAAATGAGTTACGCTATCAACTGAAGGTGATGCACTAAGAAGTAACGCAATCATTTCACCAAGACAGGTAGCTACAAGAGGAATTACTCCCTCAATGCTCACATGCTTTCTAAAAGAGAAGAAAAATTTTACTAATTACAAGGAAAGAACTTATCCAGAAATTTCTTTTCTCCTTTTTAGTGTTTGTAAGAGCATTCAAGCAAACTACATGTAAGCAGAGCTCAGAATCCTCAAGCAGTACTTTGTAACACAGAGGGAGGACACTCACCTATTCACCAGCAGTAGAGACAGAATTTCAAAAAATAGGGCCTGTAATAAAGACTGATAAATATATGACAAAATTACAGGCAACAACTGCAGCTTTCAACATTATAAACATAGGATCACACTGGTATTTGTGACTTTTGCAGGACAGTTTGTGGAGTAACAGTTGAAGGCCAGGACAGAGTAGGACAACTGAGTTTTGTTCTACAATTGTGTGGGCACCTGAATCAAACCCTATCTGATACAGAGATACATATTTTTATGCATTATTATAAATGCATAAATCTAGGTTTCTGAATCAGCATCTGAATCTGGCTGTGCCTTGCTAAAACTGCAACCAACATACACAGTGTGATACAGAATGGAGTCTGAAGAAACAGACTAATTTTCCAAGGGTAAAATCTGTGACCAGCATGATACATTGGTACTCAAAAGAAATGCCTAGTTCATTGCTTGTGGCAAATTCTTCTGAAGAGTATTTCAATGGGAGTAACGTATGTCTGAGTGTTTGAAACTTTTGTTGATTTTTAAAAGATGATACTCATTACATTGAGCTGTACTCTCTAAAACACAGAATGTAAGAGTCATCATGAAGACAGTGTGATTTGCTTCTGAAGTTAAAGGCCACAAAGGACCATTTGATTTTCTATAGATAGAAAGGGAAAATCCAGAAAACCCTGTGAGGTAGAAAAGAAAACGGCATATTGAAAACAAATTGAAAAAAACCCAGATGTTACTTCTAAATTCAGTTCAGTTCTTGATATCTTTTAATCTAGTAGCCAATTATCATGGTGAAATGATGGAAAGTTGCTTGTTTTGTGGTGAAAACATAGTATATATATATAGTATATAGTATATAGTATATAGTATATAGTATATAGTATATAGTATATAGTATATAGTATATAGTATATAGTATATAGTATATAGTATATAGTATATAGTGTATATATATATATATATAAAAGAAATACATACAAATAAATAGTCGGAAACTGTGATAGATTGACCAAGTAGATTACATTGAATGTACAGCCTACTGGAATGGATTTTAGAACTGTAGGATGCTTGCCAAGACCATGGCAAGATCTTCAGGTGAGCAAATATAAATTGATATAGGTTCTGACCGCTGACAGGAACTAACAGCTTCTCTAAAGCCTGACAAATTGGCAATTTCAAAATGTTTTAGTATCAGAGATCTTCTATAGAGATCTAGCAGGCTGAGGTGTCATCTGGAAAACTCAAAAATCAGCAATAGGGTTGACAGAATTTAAATAGAAAGCGTGGAAAATTGTGGAAAACAATTTAGGAAGTAAGCCTGTGAAATGTTAACTTTAGCTGCTGTTCTCAGAAATTAACAAACAGAAGAGAAGATGTCAATGTAAAATGTCAAATAGGAAACAGTCAACCATGACACAGTACAGAACAAAAATTATTTCTGTTCTTACTGATATAGAAAACAAACCGATTTTAAATCTTATAAGCTCAAAAAACTTACTCAAAATAGTGCTCATCTCTTTTTGACACCCAGCCAAAGAAAAATAGACTATTTATATATTCATTTGCAAGGGTAGCTGTTGAAGAAAGATAAAAATGATATTGAAGCACTGAAAGATTCAAAAATATCAAGGCATGAGCTGTACCAATTGGCTCAAGTTATCTTGTCCTTGCCAGCAACTCTAGGGAATGTTGAATTGGCATTTTCAGGTTTTCTTACTGCAAAGATTAAATATGAAAGAGGTAGTCTTGAATTATGCAATGCTAGTGAAACTAAAGAATTTGGAAAATTGCAATACTGTCAATAAAACAATATAAAAACATTGACATAAACATTCAAGACCTACTGAATAAAATATCTTCATGAAAGTGTCAATAACGATCATTCTTCTTGTTATCTTTTTATTAAAGATGTATAATTACTGCAGAAACATGACATTAATTCTCATGTTAACAAGAGCCATGAGTGTTTAATTTCCTTCTTTTCTAGTTTTAACAGTTGTGTGATTTCGTTTTCACTTATTTATTTTTATTTAATATAGTTAAAATTGGTAAGGATTAACTCAGTGAGTGAGCCATTGAATGTTTCTTGATCTACTACAAAAAGGCTTCAGTTACAACTGAACCTGAACTTGAACTCATCTTAAAAACAAGAAAAAAACCAACTTTTTTCCAAATTTGTTCTAGAAATTCATAACCTTTTCCTCTAAACGTGTATGTGTATGTCATAATAATTAAAGCTATCACAATTAAACATCAGTCATTAGTGACTGTGTAAATTGCATGTATGTGTACACTCGGAAATTCCAAATTGGATGTATATCACTGTTTGGTTAATATTTGTCAAATGAACATTTCTTTTTGAGTATGTGTGTTTATTTAGTTGGTGATTTTATAGGGTTGAATATGCATAACTTTGAACAGCCTTGCCTGTGGACTTATTTTTTCAAAAGTAATATATGGAAGGTATTACTATCCTAACAGCCAAAATTGCTTAACAATAACTTCATTTACTTAAACAAAACATTAATCCTGTGATTGAATTGCTAGCTTTCATGAGTTTAGACTGCTTATTTGCATCATCATATTATACCTACATACCTTTGCAATAATGTGATACTTAGGAAAAAGAAACTTGCTACAAATGTTCATAATTTGTAGCTATTTATTACAGTGATGTTATATCACAATAATTTTCATTTAAAAAAATGTAGATGAAACCAATTACACATATTAATACAAAAAGAGTAGCAAAGTAAAATCAAAAGACATATGCTTGCAGAAACACGCACATAACTTAATGGCCAGATTGCAGGTAGTGTTTGTTGTTTTGCGATTTTCCCGATAAATGCAAAAACTCCATTAACTATTTTTATCTTGGTATTAATTGCTTACCAGCTGCTGACATAAAGGAAAGAGTATTTTAAGAAGTAAAAATTCCCACTTAAAAATAAAATATACTTACAGGATGAATTGCTGATCAAACTTGATCAGCCTTTAAAATATCCCATAAGTGGTAAGAGATCCCTTACCATGCTGCTCTGTCAACATCTACTTTATCATAATTTACAAGGAGAATTGCAAACGTCTCAATTATTTGGATAAATGAGTGCATTTGATGGCTGGCCTTACCCCCTAGATAATGTCACAGAAAGCAGACAGTCTCCCTTCCCCAGTGTAATTGTTACTTGCACAGACAGACCAAATGTGTGGCAGAACAGAGTTCAGGTTTGAGCAGAACAAACTCTTAGAAAAAAAGCTTGCTATTACAGAATGAGCAATAGGCAAAATCCACAGATTTTTTTGCTTTTTAATCACCCAAAGCAGATTTTACTTTTTATTGGTGAGTTCACTATTTTAAGCCATAAAATGATGAGTGCGAGTGAGTGAGTTTCCAGCAACAAATAGCCATGAAAGAAGTTATGAACAATCTCACAGACACAGTATGTCAATCACAAGTTTCTGTGATGTGCAAGGCAATTATGAGCTAAAAGTGAATGAAAGATCAGTTACACACTTTGTTTTCATGCTGGAGATTTCAGTAACCCTATGGCTTCCCATTTGTTAAAGAAAGCTGACTCTTATTGTCTCTGATACAAGACACTAAAATATTGAAAAAAAGAACTGGCATTTCTCTAAAACATACTGAGCTCATTCACTCCTTTCCTTTCTATAAACACATCTATACACCCACTGGTTCTGGGAAGGATTCCAGCCACAATGAATTCAAAGTGAGGAATATGCACAGTTGGGTGGCTTGTAAGGTTGTTGAGAAAAGATTTATCGAGAAAGAAAGGAAAGGAAACAAAAAAGTAAAGTCAAAAGAAGGCTAAAAAAGCAAGGGAGCCCTCAAAAATGATGGGGGCGATGTTTAAAGGGAGAGATTAGACTAAGCACTTGCTGACAGAAGAGACAAGATGGGATGGGGGGAGGGGGGGGAAGGCAAAAACAACAAAAAAAGGAAAGAGAAAATAAATATGGAAGATGGTGAATTTAGGCAAAAATAGTTCCTTTCTTTCTATTCATGGTTTGTTAGCTGTTGGTGGGGGGGTGATTGTTCAGGTTACTCTTGTTTTATTATCTGGCGACTGAATCATTTAAGATTATTCCTGCGGATGTTAGGAGGAGAATTAGTCTTTATAAATATGACTCAGAGCTATGGCTGTGAGTTCACTTCAAATCATTCTTTCCAGTATAGATAGTCTTCCCTATGCACCCTTGTGGAAAGCTTTTAGCTCTATAATGTTACACTTTTCCCATCCCCCATATTTTTTTGAAACCTCCAAGCTGCAGAGTATTTTTATGATATAGATACATTTTCTTAATAAAATGTTGACAAGTTCTCCTAAGATCTCATAAGAGTTCTTATGATTATTTGCTAAAATGCCAGACAAGACAGCTAACAAAATGTTCAAAAATGCAGAAAACACTTTTGACTTCTAGAGATCTGTAATATTGTATCTAATTAAAATACTTGGGTACACATGGAAACACTTTGCTGTCAAACATTGGCCATTCACTCATACAGTCTTAAGAGAACAGTGAACAACTGAAGTATCATGACTGCTGGATATTAATTTGAGACTGGTTTATGTGAAGAGGAAACAATCCTGTTATAAGAAACATTACATACAATCATCCCATCTCAATAATTTTATGAAAAAAAGATAGAAAATTACTACTTAGCAGTTGGAATAAAGAAGTGTTCAAATAAAAGTCATATCTAACCATAGCTATTGTTCCAAGCAAGTTGGCTTTTTTTCGTTTGTTTGTTGTTTTTTTATTACGGAAAAGCTGATGCATCTGTTCTGTCAGGATTCCACACCATTTACTGCACGTGTCTAACCCATAGCATCTGTCTGTAGGTGGAAGCTTCAGAAATCCCTAAAAAAAAAAAAAAATAAAAGATTTTGTTTTTTTCAGCTATTTTTTCTGTGCTAGGGATAGAAAAGTTAGCTAAAATCTGGCATCTTGTCCAGTGGAAAAATCATGAAAATTACTGTGCTGTTTTTAAGATTTAGGTAGCAGAAGCAATGGCAGCAGTAGAAAACTCAGGTCTGAACTACTTGAAATTAATCAAATGATTGGAGACAGACACGGATATGTTTCACTCTAGTGTAACTCAAGTTTGGGACTAAGGTGTGCACATACCTATTACACATAGGATACTTTCAAAATGAAAAGTCATTCACAGACTTGTATGCCTGGAGAAGATGGAATAAATGTTGATGTAAATTCATGCTCAGTCTCGGGTAGAAGCTTTTAGTAACTGCTTTGATATTGGATAACAGGAAAGTGTTGCTGCAGTGTAGCAAAATTCTGTTTAGGATTTTAAATAAGAACATGAAAACTTAAAAAAAAAAAAAAACCATGAAACTCATTATTGCTAAGAAAAAATGATCATGCAGCTAGACAGTTTGAAACTGTGCAACATTTTCTAGCTAAAGATGCTATCAGTAAATACAAGCAATCTAAGATAGTCACATTAAAGAACTATCCCAACTTCACTGTTAATATTCCTCCTACCACATCTACTGTTTCCACTGATTTTCTTACTATAGATGTTACTTGTACTGGTGTTTAGAAGGGAACAATTCTGCATTCTTTTTGCTGTGATATCCAAAAGAAAAAAATCAGAAAAATCCACTTTAATAACAAGGTAAGGAGACTGTGCCTCTATGAAACAGGCAAAAAGTCCTAAAAAAATTTGTGGTTACATTGTCACCAAGACTTGAGGAGTAACAATAAACTGCTCTAAGAACCTAGTCATATAATAAAGGATGTTTCTGCATATGTAATATATTTGAATAGAATAACTTAAATCTGCAACCCACAAAGAGAAATTCAATGTCCATCAATTTTTAAAATCTGAAATTCATATCTTTCAATTTCTAATTTTTAGTTTACAATTGAATGCCTTTTTTATTTCAGTGACTGCTATGACTTCACTAAATCCATACTGACGCTACAAATATAAATCCAGCTAGCACTTTACCACTTTTCAGATCCATGTCTCCCCTTCCATAGAGATAGGTTTGATCATCCCTGAATTTCATACCTTCTTTGGATAAAGGGATTTGTCAAAGAAGTAATATAAACACCAGGAACAAATATGTAACTGTTCCAGTGACTCATTTTAAAACAGTCTGGTGTCAAAACACAGTGGCTAACACTGGGGGCATAGTATCAAGATAGGGGAAAGTAAAAAACAGAAAGGCCATCAGGCTTTATAATGCAGTTAAAAACATCTATTTTGAATAGGTTTTATGTTTTTATGATGGGAAAGAAATCCTCATAAGAAAAGATCTCAAAGTCATGGGCAATGGAAAATATTTTTACAAAGGAAAGGGTTAATGCTTAGTATAGCAAAATGGATAAATGCAGAGAGGAAAACTTAAGTCATTTTTGAAGTGCACATACTGATTGTCAGTTGTAGAAGTCTTTAGTCTGAAGCAACATGAACACAAGCGTTTCTGCATCCTAGAATCTGATAGCTCATCATCACTGCTTTTTTGAAAATCGGATATGCGCATTTCAAATTTTTGTGTTTTTTTTTTTTTATAAAATATAAATACTTTTTTCTGTGTAGAACTGGGCTGCACTATTTATAGTATTTGCATGGTATTTGTGTGTGTATATATATATATTCTGTGACCAATTATTTATTTTCAATTCTGATTCCTAAAAGATGTCAAAATAAAAATCACAATACTTGCAAAATGTGCATGAAATAATTAAACATTATTCTTCAAATTTATATGTGTTGCATCAAAACCATGTATCTATGATGTAGGGCATAGATAGATGAGCATCAAAACACATACAGATTGAATTGTCTCATTAAGTTCTCAATTGCCTTCATTTGCTCTTGCCAATTTCTACTTGACTAAAAGGGACAAAAATGTATCATGCCAACATCAACATCCAAACAGGTGGCTGTTACAAATCACGAACAACTGAGAACTTTTGTGCAATCTACCAGCACATCTAAGAGAAATTAAGAACATCATCAATTGTTAAATCTGATAAAAGCAGTTTAGGATGTTTGACAAACTTTCAAGAGCAAATACTGTAACAGGCTGAGGAACTGCACTACCTACCAGTTTTTCATTTCACAAGCTCAGCACTCTATTATTATTGGCCCTTACTTTTTCCTTTAGCTAGAAATAGCAAAATTATTTATAATAGCACAAAGGAATTTGGAAAAACATGCAATAATTTTATACATATCTGGAGACAGACACATACATTATACACGCCCTGAATAGCAGTTCTCCATCTTTCAACATGTGGGAAATACTGGCCTATCTATTTATTTAAAAGAAGTAATTGGAGCTTAATAATATTGGATAAAGGCTTTGGTTAAGTGTGATTATTTGCTTTATGCCACTTCTGAAAGACTTCTTTGTTTCTTTTCTTTTACTAATAACGTTGGGTAGAATATATGTAAGTATGTATACAATTTATTTTTGACTGAAAGATATATAACTAAATGTGACATGCTTGCAATACCACTCTCTATTTTTTATTTTTTTTTTTAAAAAGCTGTAATTTTATTTGATAAGAAGATAATAAAAGACGTGAGAGATTACTCTAGAAGGTATACATGTGTACCTTCTACAGTAACTTCAGTGTAAGTATGTTGTACAGCAGAAGTCAAAAAAAATTCAGGTATTCTTGTAAGTTTGCAAGAACATCTTTTTTTTTTTTTTTTAATCATTGATATTCATGACCAAGGTTCTTTTCCTTCCCAAAGTTCTAAATTTCAACTAACCTGTGTATGTGTCTGTAAAAAATGTATTTTTATACATAAACAGTTCTCCCACCTCTTTTGTACCTCTTTTGTTCCTGGCTGCTCTGGAGTTTTGGAGCATATCGCATTCAGAAGTTCCTTTTAGTGTCCCGTATCTCTCTTCTCCTGAAACAAAATGAACAAGTTAAGGCATAGGATAGAAGATGTTAGGATTAAGGTAAAGCTGCGGGATGAAAGATAAATGTGTTTGGTGACAGGGAGGTGGTGCAATTATATATATCATTTAAGGATCTACAAACGGCCATTACAATGGGTGGGACATAAATTTAGCCTGTACCAGTCTTAACTTCTAGTTCATGTAAGACCTTAAGGAAGAACTGGTCAAAAAGTCAGGCAGCTATTGTTGGTTTTTTCTATTTCTTCAGATATAGAGAAGTTTGATACAAGACAAATATCTAGAATAAAGCTTTCCTCTTGCTTATGTTCCATTGTTGACTTCAGCATGCTTGTTGAATATGTTAACTTAAATGAATTTAAATGGATTCTGTCCCATTCTGCCCCTACCTAGCTTTCAAAATATGATTCCAGCTGGAAAATGTTTTCTATAATCATTAAGTACAAGTGAACATTATCTGCAAAAAACTATTGACCTTGCTAAAAATGTCATCCTATTCTATATGCATTCAGAATGATATATTTTTTTTTAATTATAATAATTTGATTTAATTCTGATTATTTCTTAAATGAGACATGTATTTATTGGGAAACTTGGGGTACGGACAAACCTGCTTTTAGAGGTTTTTCTCTGTAGTATGTGAAAATTAAAAAAAAACCTATATAAAAAAAATAGCCTGTATATCATGAAAAACTCTTAAGAGCAAGGCAAGGAAAGGAAGCATTCTAAACCTCTTAAATGTGATAGAGAACTGAAACTTACGATGACTTTGTAAGTTACTCATAATGTCAGGAAGCACACTGTCAGAGACAGGTTTGAATGCAAGATGAACAAGATTTTTCCATCTTTTTATATGATTAACAATAAGGTAGTCTCTGAAAAAAAAGCCAAATGTGAATTTGGCTGCTGAAATCTGACTGAATGACCAGTGCCTCCATTTTATCCAGTAAACCTGAACTTTTGATCAGGAAGTGATATTTGCATAGCACTAAGAAACAGAACAGATCAGAAAGACTTCAGGTAGTATCAGCTTGCCTTTTGTAAAGCACTCAATAGCCACTAACATTTTCAATACTTCCTGCTAAGTTGTGTAATGAATAAAATATCAGTTAGTACTTTAGTTATGTGAATGCCAAACAGGCTCAAAATGCATTAAATTTTAAAAATATCTTTTAACCACTCATGTACAGAGTGTCTGAGGACTTCAACGGAAAACACATATAAACATTAAGTTTGTAGATCATTTAGATATTTGTACTCCTATAAAAATTATTTACTGATGAAATGCATTGTAAACACTCATGAGTTTAAATAGAATATCTTTCTGAATTTGAACTTGGAAATTAAATTAATTGATCAGTGTAATATTCTAGTATAGAGAAATTTATCTTAATATTAATATATTTGCGAAAAACAAATACGTGTGAGAGACAAGAAAGAAGAAAAGAATTCATTGCTTTATAAAGACAGATAAAATCAATGCCCTCATTGAAATAAAATCTTTTCTTGTTTTCCTTTCAGTCATTTTTATTAGTTCCTGTCATAAAGAAGAAATTCCTAAGTCAATACCGTTAGTCATTTTTATCCTATTATATTAGGAATTATCTGTGCTGTGAAATATTGGCCAAGTTTTTTATAAAAATATTCTACAGTTGCCATGGCCATCACATGCTCTCATAATTGATCTTAAATCTTCTGTTCTGAATTCCAGCTTGTAAAGATTTGAAATTTCTAATTATAATTGTTATACTGGTTATTTTCTACAGTCATAGGAAATTAATTAAAATGTTTTCATGAATATAAATAATTTTGAATTATTATTGAATTATTGAATTATTATAAATAATTTTGAATGCTTTTCTTTTACTTTTCTCCTGTTGTATATCTATCATTTGTCAGTGCTAATGTTCATTTGTCAGTGATAATGTTGAAAAAACAGAGATAAGAATAAAAGGCACCGAAGTAGTATAGTGAATGATTTTGACTTACAGACAGGAAGACTTCCACAGGCTTTATGTAGGTGTCCACAGGCACAGAAAACACACAGTTTTCCAGTCCAGGTTGTTTTTCAGTATAGTACCTATTTTTTTGGTCCTTTTATAGTACCTATTGTTTTGGTCCTTGTATGACCATCTTTATTGCAATGCACATAAAGTAACCAGGTTTGCATACTGTAATGTTAATAGAATTATATTACACGATAACTCCTCATTTTCAGGTGATCTCTTCCTCACTTTAGAACTCTAACTACTGTGCAAAGTTGCTCTTTTATGATTTTCATTGTTTTTTAATGAAATGGTGCTAACCAGTAGTGAAAGGTGCTTAAGATGAGTTTTATTTAATTTTTATTTTTTGTTTTTATTTATTTTTATTTATTTATTTATTTATTTTTTTATTTTTATTTTTTTGTTTGTTTTATTTTTTCAGAGCAGAAGACTATCCTTGTGCAATGTTGCAGAATGCAATGCAGTAATTCTTCTGAGAATGAATTACATTACGGGCAGTTTTTCTATGTAAATTATATAACTTTCAGAAATCAGACTACACACATTTTTTCTTCCCTTGATATTCCACAAGGCATCTTACACTTCAAAATAAAACAAGCAAAAATACATAGTAGCTACAGTGAGGAGTCAAAGGGAATTTATGGGGGAAAGGAAAATTAGCTGAGAGCAAAAAAATTCATGAGAATTGTCGTCATTTAAATAAAAGTCATCTATTAATCACACAGTCACTCTCTCACTCCCCCTGCTTCTTGCCCTCCCCTTACTCCCAGAGGGACGGAGAGGAGAATCGAAAAGAATGCAACTCCCACGGACTGAGATAAGAACAGTTTAGTAACTAAGGTATAACACCAACCACTACTGCTACCAACAATAATAATAATGCTAAAGAGAATAACAAGGGAAGAGAATACAACACCTCAACACCACCCGATCAATAACTTGCCCCACTCCCCCCAGCCGAGCACTGACCGATACCTCCTCCAACCCTGCAGTCCTAGCCCTTCCGGGTAACTCTCCGTTACATCCTGGGCATGATGTGCTGTGTTATGGAATACCTCTTTGGCTAGTTTGGGTCAGGTGTCCTGTCTCTGCTTCCTCCCAGCCTCCCCTCTTCCCTGGCAGAGCATGAGCCTCAGAAATTTCTTGGCCAGACCAAACATTTGAGCAGCAACTAAAAACATCGGTGTTATCAGCACTGTTCCCAGGCCGAAAAAGCAAAACATAGCACTGCACTAACTACTAAGAAGGAGAAAAATAACTGCTACTGCTGAACCCAGGACAAGAATAGCGGTGAGAAATTAAAAGTATTGAAAGAAGGTTTTGGGAATGGAGTAACAGTACATTATGGATAGACAGCTGGATTGAACCGGTAAGATGTCTGGTGTGTTCACTGGTCTCCATGATCAGATTGCTTCATCAGTGATTTGTTTCCAACCACAGCTCTAACTCTGCCTAATTTAAGGAGATCTCATCATATGCTCTAGTAAACAGAAAAAAAGTAAAAATAAAAGCTTGTCATAACAAAGTAACTTATCTACAGAAGCATAAGTCATGCAGTAAAATATCAGACAACCTGACTTTTTTCTTTCTTGCTTTTGAAATTTGGTTCAAGCAAGGTAATATGCACTTGTACCTATTTTGAAATCACAAATTCATTTTGTATGTGTCAATATAAACAATTTTGCATTCTGTCTGCACTTACCATATCCTGTAAAAAATTTTGTAATTTTCAGGTAACAGCTATTCACTTAGTTAACAATATAGGACTGAAAGTTTGCCATTGAGAGCACTTATGTAAGTCTACTGATGCCTGACTTGTCATATTCAGTGAAACCTTGATTTGATATTCTCCCTTTATAGTATCTGCATAGGGAATGTTACACCCAAGCAAGCTGCACTGGACAGTATTTTGTGTTTAGAAACATCTTTATTTTTCTAAAGGATTTCTTTAAAAAGTACCTGAAAGAGACTGAATATTCCAAGCCAGACCAAAGGGCTGATGCGAGGGTCAGAAAAGCCACTTGCATATTTATGCAGCTTGAGGGGTTTTTTCATTTTCAGAGGATAAATGAATTAGCATATTTAATGCCCAGATATTTAAAATATGTTTTTGTCTTCATGAATTATATGAGGATAAATGCAATACATAAGTATATAAAATAATTTTAAAATATTTAATAATTTCTTATGTTTATGAAGGCATAGAGATAGTTATACTACACAAGGTAAAAGTTGAATGGGGAGCTGGAAATGAAGCAGGGGATGTCCCCAGGTTTGAAAAACATTGCCTGGAGAAGTGTGGAGGGAGCAAGAGGATTTCTCAGTGTCAGCAGAAAGGCCTCCTTTTTTGAATCTTAAAATGTGCAAATGAGTTTTCTTTTCTCCAGACTTCATTAAACATATAGAAAAACAGTTCTTCTCTTGACAAAATAGACTCTTAGAGCTGGGTACATCAATAACACAGTGGGGGATGTCATAAAATTGAGGACTGCAGCGCCTGAACTAACGCAGCTTTGCATACACTGGCTGTACCTTTTGGCAAGTGGGGCTGAAGTTCTCCCCAACAGCAGCAGCAGTAACTGCAAGGCAATTCTAGACAGCATTTTTCGGACTTATTTACAATGATAGAAAGGTAGACAGAGAAGCATTCAGAGTAATGCAGCTCCCTTTCATGGCACTTCTGCTTTGTTCTAGCTTTTGCTGATGGAGCTACGATGTCTATGACATCACTGCTCTAGTGTTCATGATGCTTCTGTGAGGCTGTTGCAGGACAAACAGTCTTGACTCATGGAATTTTACTTAATTTAAATTATTTCTAACTAACACAAATATTTAATTAATGATTCAGGTGTAGAGAAAAGAAGATATAAGCAGTTAAACAGAAGCATAGGGAATCACTTTTCATCCCTGTCCTCCAGGCTCTACTTTATTCTTTAGGGTGTAGGCCTCAGAAGTGTCCTTATAGTGCTGTGAGTAATCACTGTTTCTCTTCTGGCCTGGAGTGCCTTCCTCCAAAGCTGTATCTCCATCCATGTCCTCAGCAGTGTCCCTTTCTATATGTCTCCTCTTCCTTTTCCCATTTCTCCTCTTGTATCTGACTCATGCGTGCCCTGTCCCTCATAGCTGCTGCTCTTCCTTAAACATGTCTGAGCTGGTGCACCGGGGGAGACTCATGTCAGGCTGAAAATTTGGTGGTCAACACCCTGCTCACACCTATGTCAGACTGGGCTGGGACCATCCGGGACCAGGACAGGGAATTTCCTGGCCTCTTCCACAAAGGTCACTCCTAAAGCACCCTGACCCCCAAACACTAGCCATTGTTGCCCAAAGCAAGGATTTGTCATTCCCTCCTTCTCCCACCTGCACCCTTGTGGGCAATAGGAATCTCCTCAGTGCAAGGAGGGATTTTTTTTTCAAGTTAATCACAAACGTCATAAGAAATGGGAGGTGCAAAGAGCGAAAGAATGCTCTTTTAACCATTAAGATAAGCAGGAGAAAACCAATGCGTCCCATTCAGGATAAGACATTACAGGCTAATGCATAGATGAGCAGGTAATCTCTCCTGGAAAATAAAACCAAAAATACCAAAAATATAAGCAGATGTGGAAAAAACAAGCAACAAACAAAAAACCAACAACAAACAAAAAAAACAAACAACCAACAAAAAAAAAAAAAAAACAACAAAACTTGGCTGGCTGAAAAATTAAAAAGCGGTCCCAAATTATCCATAGTTAGGGAATAACAGCTCATGTTAAACAGAGATGAGTGACTGTTGTTAAGAGAACATGTTTGTAAATAAATGTGTACAATTATTTTCCTTCTTTTGCTTTAGAGTTGTTGTCTTATAAAATCAACAAAAAAAGAACGAGAAAAAAATTGCCTTTTAAGCTACATAAAAGGTGTCTAGAGCTCAAGGGTAGAACACTTCCCTTTGTAATTGTAAATCAAAACAAAACAGTGTAACTTTTTTTTACCGCACTACTCTGCTGAGTTTCTGTGGTGTGGGGATTTTTTTTTTGTTTTGTTTTATTTTTCTTTTAATATGGAAAAGGCTTTGTGAAAAATCTACAACTTTCTTTGGGTAGGCTAAAATTCTGTAAAATATTTAGTGCCTCTTTCCTTTTCTAAACAAGGCATGTACAGAAATATATTTCATGTGGGTGTATGGAGATTTACAAAAAGTGCTCTCATTAGCACTAATGGAAACACAAAGAGCTATGTGCCAGCTCTCTCAGCATATTTCAAAGCAGTGCAAAATACACACCCATGTCAAACACCAAGGGAGATGCATCTACTTTGAATAAAAAGGGCAGTAAATGTTTTCCATGACCACAATTTAATTTAGGTCAAACTGAAAAGTGGGGTTCAACCTTACTGCATAAGTTTGAGTTTAAGATGCCATTTCATAGGTAAAATACTCTGAAATTAAGCAAAGCTTAACATTCTAAGACAGAGCTACAGCACTTCTTATAGTGTGCTTTGCACAGGTTTGTTGGTAGTGGCTTTTTGGTTTGCTTGTTTGCCTGCTAGATCTGATGGACCTTTATATGCATATGTACACACACGTACACACAGGTTTTGCTTACAATTAGGTTTGGTCTCTATATTCAACTAGACAGATTCACTTAGCAAAGAGTCAATTAAAACAATGACAAGTCACAAGGGTAGATCTGGTTTTAGAGCACAGAAGGGTTCAAATGTCTAGTGTCTGGGAAGCAGTGTCACTGCCAGTAAGGGAAAATGATTGCTGCTGCACAAGGGGGAACAGGGATTTCAAGAATTGCTAAAGCCAGCTTTGCAGTTCTCAGAAAACGAGAGCTCTCCCCTTCTACTTGACACTTCCCATCCTGTAAGTATTGTTTCACTAAAGGAGAAACAGATTAAATTCCAGCTTCTCTCAGTTCTTAGCCAGGTCGGTTGAAGAATGTGGCTTTTGAAAAGTTGTATCAATACTTCCTTTTCATTATTACGAAAGCAGGCTTAACTGTCTTTGAAGTCATCTTACCAGCATCATTGCAGTTTTCTCCAAGCAGTGAATAGTGGGCTTTATTTAAGGTCACAATGAAATTCTTAGTTAGAATTGCAATGCATTGCAGAACTGGATTGTTCATGGTTTATAATACCTTTCTTTTTGCAGTCTGCATCAAAACCAAGTGAAAGAATGACTTCAATTTTCGTTCACAAACATAGACAAGTTGCTAACCTGAACCATTAGATTTCATAGGGTGAAAGCTCAAAAATCTGCTTGTCTGCAGGCTTAATTTTGTTTGGGAGGAAAAAAAAAAAGGAAAAGCTGATGAATCAGTTATACACATGATGCTTTGGCAGAGTGTACTACAACGTTTTATATCTGAGCTTTTGCCATACCTTATTGATCAATATATCACATATTTTTTGTGTGTTCAATATCTAATGATAGCAGGGTAAGGAGGAAACCTTCTCTCTAAACAGAACATACAAAGCAGGGCGTATCGCACTCAAGTTTGTGCAGAGTCTTTTGGGAAATCAAACAAAGAGAATATATCTAATAATCTACTCTTTTAGTACCTGTGCAATTTTGCTGTTCAGTTATAAATCAAGTATATCACTTCTGCTGCTCTACCGATGTTAACAAACTAACAAATAAATAACAAAGCAACAGCAAAGCCCACAGAGCAATAAGAACAAAACTAAATGCCTGTACACCAATGCACGCAGCATGGGGAATAAACAGGAGGAGTTAGAAGTCTGCGTGCAGGCTAAAGGTTATGATCTAGTGGCAATTACAGAGACATGGTGGGACAGTTCACATGACTGGAATATGGTCATGGATGGCTATGTCCTTTTTAGGAAAGATAGGTCAGCGAAGCGAGGTGGTGGAGTTGCTCTTTACGTGAGAGAGCAACTAGAATGTATTGAGTTCTGTCCGGGGTCAGATGAGGAGCAAGTGGAATGTCTGTGGGTACGAATCAAGGGGCAGACTGGCACGGGTGATACAGTTGTGGGGGTCTATTACAGACCTCCTGATCAGGACGAAGGAGTTGATGAGGCTTTCTACAGGCAACTGGAAGTAGCCTCGCGACTACATGCCTTAGTCGTCGTGGGGGACTTTAACTACCCCGATATTTGCTGGAAGACTCACACAGCCAGTCATTCACAGTCTAGGAGGTTCCTCGAGTGCATTGATGATAATTTCTTAATGCAAATGGTGGACGTACCAACTAGGGGAGCAGCGCTGCTAGATTTAGTACTCGCCAACAAGGAGGGTTTGGTCGAAGTGGTGACGGTCAATGGCAGCCTTGGCTGCAGTGACCATGAGATGGTGGAGTTTAGGATCCTGTGTGGGAGGAATAGAATACCTAGCAAAGCCACAGTTCTGGATTTCCGAAGGGCCAACTTTGGCCTCTTCAGTCAACTGCTAAGGGAAGTCTCATGGGAAAGTGTACTAGGCGGTAAAGGGGCTCAAGATAGTTGGTTAGCATTCAAGGACCGCTTCTTCCAAGCTCAGGATCGGAGCGTCCCAATGAGTAGGAAATCAAGTAAGGGATCTAGGAGACCGGCGTGGTTAAACAAGGAGCTGCTGGGCAAACTCAAGTGGAAAAGGAGAATCTATGGATTATGGAAGGAGGGGCTGGCCGCTTGGGAGGAATATAGGACAGTTGTTAGAGGATGTAGGGAGGCAATTAGGACAGCTAAGGCCTCCTTGGAACTCAATCTTGCTAGTCGGGTTAAAGACAATAGAAAGGGCTTCTCCAAATACATAGCAAATAAAACTAACACAAGAGGCAATATAGGCCCACTGCTGAACGAAGTGGGTGCCCTGGAGACAGAAGATATAAAGAAGGCAGAGGTGCTGAATGCCTTCTTTGCCTCTGTCTTTACTCCTGCAGACTCTCCCCGAGGGCCCCGGATTTCTATAGCCCCAGAAGGAGTCAGGACAAAGGAGGAGTTTGCTTTGGTAGATGAGGATTGGGTTAGGGATCAGCTATGCAAACTGGACATCTGTAAATCGATGGGTCCGGATGGAATGCACCCACGGGTGCTGAGGGAGCTGGCGGAGGTCATTGCTAGGCCACTTTCCATCATCTTTGGTAAGTCGTGGGAAACAGGCGAGGTGCCTGAGGATTGGCGGATGGCAAAGGTCACACCAATCTATAAGAAGGGCAAGAAGGAGGACCCGGGTAATTATAGACCGGTCAGCCTTACCTCCATCCCTGGAAAGGTGATGGAACAACTTATTCTTGACTCCATCACTAGGCATATCAAGGACGAGGGGGTCATTAAGAACAGCCAACATGGTTTTATGAGGGGGAAGTCATGTATGACCAACCTTATAGCCTTCTATGAGGAAGTGACTAGGTGGAGGGATGATGGTAGAGCGGTAGATGTAGTTTTTCTTGATTTCAGTAAGGCATTTGATACTGTCTCCCACAGCTTCCTCATAGATAAGCTAAAGAAGTGTGGGCTTGACGATCAAGTAGTGAGGTGGATCGAGAACTGGTTGAAAGGAAGAAGGCAGAGAGTTGTGGTCAATGGCGCAGAATCTAGCTGGAAGTCTGTGACTAGTGGAGTTCCTCAGGGGTCGGTGCTGGGACCGGTGCTGTTTAATATTTTCATCAATGACCTGGATGAGGGAACTGAGTGCACCATCAGCAAGTTTGCTGATGACACAAAACTGGGAGGAGTGGCTGACACACCAGAGGACTGTGCTGCCATTCAGCGAGACCTGGACAGGCTGGAGAGTTGGGCGGGGAGAAACTTGATGAAATTTAACAAGGGCAAGTGTAGAGTCTTGCATCTGGGGAAGAACAACCCCATGTACCAGTACAGGTTGGGGGTTGACCTGCTGGAAAGTAGCGAAGGGGAAAGGGACCTGGAGGTCCTGGTGGATAGGAGGATGACCATGAGCCAGCAATGTGCTCTTGCGGCCAAGAAGGCAAATGGCATCTTAGGGTGCATTAGAAAGGGAGTGGTTAGTAGGTCAAGAGAGGTTCTCCTCCCCCTCTACTCAGCCTTGGTGAGGCCGCATCTGGAATATTGCGTCCAGTTCTGGGCCCCTCTGTTCAAGAAGGACAGGGAATTGCTTGAAGGAGTCCAGCGCAGAGCCACAAAGATGATTAAGGGAGTGGAACATCTCCCTTATGAGGAGAGGCTGAGGGAGCTGGGTCTCTTTAGCTTGGAGAAGAGGAGACTGAGGGGTGACCTCATCAATGTTTACAAATATGTAAAGGGTAGGTGTCAGGATGATGGAGCTAGGCTTTTTTCAGTGATATCCAGTGATAGGACAAGGGGCAATGGGTGTAAACTGGAGCATAGGAAGTTCCACGTTAACATCAGGAAGAACTTCTTTACTGTAAGAGTGACAGAGCACTGGAACAGGTTGCCCAGGGGGGTTGTGGAGTCTCCTACACTGGAGATATTCAAGGCCCGCCTGGACAAGTTCCTGTGTGATGTACTGCAGGTTACCCTGCTCTTGCAGGGGGGTTGGACTAGATGATCTTTTGAGGTCCCTTCCAACCCTTGGGATTCTGTGATTCTGTGTGATTCTGTGATTCGTGCAAGTTCTTTTCTGTGCTACTTCCTGGGTATTTGGCTGGAATAGTTTGGAAAAACTCTACGCACAGAACATCAAATCTTGTACTTTGTGCAATTTTAACCCACATCGTGAATTCAAGCAGACATTTGTTGATGAACGCATGTCATATGTCACATCCTATGTCAACATACAGATATAGAAGAATGAAAAAAATACTGAAGAATGAAAGGCTTTTCCTTAAAGACTGCGTATGCTGAAACAAGCCTTTTTTTGTGTGTTTGTTTGTTTGCCTACAAGGTGGTAACACACATTTCTCAGCAGAAAGGAGCAAAGAAGAAATTATGCTTTAAAAAAAACAGTACACAATCTCATAGTTTTGGATAACCTATTAACACTTGAGCTGAACTCCCAAAAATGTTCCCTTGTGAGGAAAAAAGTGATAAATTCTCTCCAGAGGAATCTTGAGACTCCAAAAACAATGATAAAAATGAAAAACTCCTGAGAATGTGTGGATAGAAAAGCAAATTTGAAGTAGCATTTCTGCAAGTGAATCATCTTGTTAGAGTGGTGATTTGGTTGTCTTTAAAATTTCCTAGAAAAACTAAACAAGATCCTTTCTAGATCACTTATGTTTTGCCTAAACTGGAAAGAAGTATTAAAGCCAAGGCAATAAAATGGCATCTTATTTCTCAGCACCAATAGTCCTATTTGGAGAAACTTAGTGGATGACTTCTCAGTATCAAATTTTTCATACTACTTATAGTAGTAGTATGGAATTGTTAAGTGCACCACAGAGAGCTATGTGGTGGGGGGGGGCCTGTCTCTGTCAGGCTGCTGTGAAGACTGATACCTGTATTCAGCACTAGTTTGGACACTTTTGGGTAGATTGTGAATCAGAATCATCTAAGACTATCTAAGAAGACAGAGAAAAGTGTCTGCCTGCAGTTAAACTTCCCTGGATTAGTATAATATAAAATTCAGAGTCTGAACCAAAGTAGAAAACTGCTGGGTAACTTTCAGTGTTTTTGTGACATTTATGAAGAGCTCATAAGTATTCTAAAATATCTTGCTGAATTTCAGTCTTGTGCGGTTTCATTCCTGAAGAGTTATAAATTTTATTTTCTTTAAGATACTGTTTAAATTATATTCTTATCTCTTATGCAAATTTTTGAACAAACAGGATTGTATAAGGAAAAACACTTGGAAGGAGGCATAAAAAGATCACAGCAAATGGACGATCGAAATCAATGAGAAAATGGCTGCCTATACTGGTGTTAACCAATATTATCCACTTGCTGGAAGCAAAAAATCCCCCAAGACAGGAAGAAATCTGGCCTTATGTATACTGTCTTTGGCTAAAAATTTGCCAGTTTTAGAATTTACTCTCAACACAGTTCATCACATACCTGCATGTGGGAACATTAGCTCTGCTTTCAGCAGTGGCTGACAACTGCCTCATCAGTATTGATAAGTCAACAAAAAGAGTATGCAAAAAGAACAGAGGATGGAAAACAGTCTTCTGTACTGCAAAGCTGTTCCTCATACGGTGCTTATGAAAGTGGATTCTAAAGCTTTTGTTCATGAACCTGCAGTCATTTACAGTATATATATCAAATTTACTTCAGTAATTTTAGAAACTTCATAAAGTTGCTATTGATATTATTGCTTTCTTGTTATTCACATCCATGGTCTTGCATGATATATACAGAAATGTGTATACAAGATCTTTGGCATACTGCTTTTGTACATATTAATTCTATTAAGTGAATTATGTAGTTCTATGAAATCTGAAATCTAAAAGTTCATAGTGACTTTTGCCTTTAGTGTGTCATTAGCAATGTTACAAATCAAGACACAGAAAATCAATGAGCCCCAAATAACCCTATTTAAATATACACTTTGTCTGGGGAGAGGGAGAGAGGATAAATATCCAGATAAGAATAAGAAGTAAAAGGTGTTTTAAAGTGTTTTTCTGCCTTTTTTTTTTTTTCCTGGAAGATATTTTGTGTCTTTTTCTTGGAATATATAAAAGAAGCATGTAGCAAATATTTTTGAAGCAGAATAGAAGACTGCAAATATTTCATAAAGATATAGTTTTTTTTTAATACTCTACATTTTGAAAAGAAAATACAGACCAGTTTCTCTGGTTTTCTTTGTTGTTTGTTTGATTTGGGTTTTTTTCTGGTTTTTTGTTTGCTGTTGTTGTTCCTTGCTAGCATGCATATAAGAATATCTTCTCAGTATTTTGGATTTATTGGTGGAAAATGGTACCATCTAAGTTCAAAAATCAAATACAGAAAAATAGTCTCTTATAAGTTTGGAAGATTAATCAAATAATTTCCAGCATCATAAAGTGTAGTCTGACTTTAGGACTTAAATTTAATCTCACCACAATACAGTTGTAAAGAGAAAGTGCTGTAGAAAATTTACATTAGTGCTCCTGCAAAACAAAGATTTTTAGAGCTATTGTTATCTCAGCAATGTAATTATTTTTAAACTTCCAATTAGAAAATAACTCCTAAGACACAAGACACAGTATTAGCACACGGTTTTTTTCAAGATAGGTGAAATCCTAAGTCAAGAATGCTTACTGTACTTTCATTCTTATTTTAGGCACTTAAGGTCAGAGAGTGAGAGTACATGTTTATGGTGACTTTGTGAAGGTGATAAAGCTGCAGCCACAGACAGCCTGAAGGAGTGCCACATTTCTTTATTTGAGCTTGATGTAGAAATCATTCATCTTTTTTTCTCCAGGCAGCCTTTGTTCAATATTACACAGTAAAAGGCATTATCTTTCACAACCTTTAGTTGGTTTCTCATGGGTCAGTGACATTAATATATCTGTGTACGACACACAGCAAATTAATACAAATTTGAAGTTGAACAAATTTTTTTTCTACTGGAAATGTATGCGCTGTAAAGTAAATCTAATTGAGGTTAAATATAACAGAGTATTTTTAGTATGATAAGATTCGGGAAGGAAATGCATAAGTTAACATGAAATTATGAGATTATTGTAGTAAACTTTGGACAGTTAGGTTTGTTTCTTCAATTCTCATTGAAGACAAAAACCAGCAAATATAGACAAAGTTTGAATAGCATACACATATTGGGTTTTGTTATCTGATTCTCTTTCGGAGTTGATGTAGTTCCTACTACTCTGCTACTGATATCTAATAATCTGTAATATATCTATCTATATATATATCTTTTAATTATCTTATTTTGATTTGGAAAGAAGTTCTTTACCCCTTTTTACACATTTGTAACTGAGGTAATGTCTCACCCTTACCCCTCTTCTATCCCCCCTCCCCCCCTTGGCTTAAAAAAGCCTTCATGGCTAAGTACAGAAATGAAGATGTCAGAAACAAGGGGTGTAAAGTAGAAAGAATCTTTCCCAGAGCTCAAAAAATACAAATTTCTTTGTGTTTACTGCATCAAGTTTTTGCAGAATATGCCTATTAAAAGACTTGAAGATATTGGACATCCTTCTAAAGAGCTGTGTTCTTTTGTAAGCAGAGTTTCAGAAGAGTGAAGCTAGCTCAAAGCCTTTATGAACCTTAATATGAGAAATTTTTATATTACAAATATGGCTTTGTCTAGTCTTGGGAGTCATATTCTTAAAGTACATAATGCTGTATTAAAGGCAAAGGAAAAGACTGTGGCTAAATAGAGCAACCAGAAATATGATGAAAGAACATGTAGATCAAGGATGAGTGGGAGAAGTAAAATAGATTAGTGGTTAATATGAAAGCCAAATTTTGCCAAAAGTGGTAGTGAAAGCTGACTGAGAGGCAAAAATAACTTCTTTGCTAATGTCAGTACATGGTAATGAAGGAAATGAGTTAAAAGAACTGTGAAGTCTGGAAGGCAGAGTACACTGACAGGTATTTGTTCAAACCTACAAGAGACAGAAAAAATTAAAGCCATTAATTCCTATGACCAGGAAGTACAAGAAGCAATGAAGGCACACCACTCAAACATTAACCTTTGGAGAGCTGGAAATAGATTTTGCGTTGTTCTTTGGGAAGGTTGTTTACTTTTATGGTGTACTCCAGCAGCATTTGGGAAATAAGAGCTAGAAACTGTGATACGCAGCAAACTATGTTCCCTGCAGGATAGAGCAGTAAAGCAAGTCTCTTGGAATTTGGTCTTCTGTAGAGGTTACAGGAAAAAATTAGTTGCAATAACGATGAAATATGAGTGTTGAAGTGTTTGTTTTGACTTGCAGATTTTACAGATCACCATCCTGATGCTATCTAGTATTAATTTTTTAAAGTTCATTCCTGGTTTTAGTAACCCACAAAACAGAAGTATAAACCTGAAATATCTTGGCTTCCAAGAGTTTGGGCATTTGTAAGACCTCCCGGCATTTTCAAGATGCAAAGGAATCAAGGACACATTAAGCTGCATATGATATCAGATTGATCATGAAGAGGCTCCAAAAGGAATCCTGACATATTCTCCCCAGAGATTCATTAATAAGAAACTAAAAAAAACCAAGTCAAAAAGAATACAGGTAATACAAAGGAGAAGGCATACAAATTTAAAGTGACTGATAGCAACTGATTTTCACTACCAAGATTCCACCATGATTAGGAGTTTCTACCAAATTTCACGCTCAAAGCAATTTCATTCTCTTCTTCAGTTTTATAAGGACACTAACATTTTCTGCTTCTTACTTAACATCTCACCTCTTGCTCTGCTGATAATATGCTGTGCAAGAGATCTGCCTGATGAGTGCCTGCAGCAATGTGTTCTGGAGCTAAATTGCCTTTGTAAATCTTTTTGATAAAATAAAATGAGCAGCAGGTTGTTTGTCATTTCAGCTGTAACAAAATAAATATTTTATCATCTCCTCTTCAAAAGCCCATCCATAACTCAATGGATTTATGGAACAATTTAAAGAGCATGTAATTCACTTTAATTTTGATTACATTATATGGTCTATTGTATTGAAACCTTGAAGTAATTTGCTACTGGAGTTTATTTAAAATATTGTATGATGTCAGGCTGATTTTTATTTACTTTCCTTAGGTAAATGCTACTTCTCATTCAAATGGGTGCACAAAATGTAAATAAGAAAACTAAGAAAATCATTGAAATAATTTCCATCAAAAGAAGATTCAGAGTTTTGTGAGGAGGTTGTTTTTGTTTTTTTTTCTTTTTTCTTAAACCCTTTAGAAAGCATCAGAATTCAGTACGCAAGTGATAAAACATTAATGAAAAGGCATGCTGAAGCATTTGTAGTGGGGAAAACAATCACTTCACTTCTCATCAAACGTGCAGAGAGTTTAATCTGATGCCCTTTAATAAAGATAGGCAAGAATTTTATCTAATTATGATGTCCCTCCCAAGTCGTTAGAGAATCACTCAGTGAAGGTCAAGATTCAAGGAGCAGAGCTTCAGGTCACATCTGTTGCTGACCTTGAACACCGCAGGAAATCAAGAGCACTACTGCTTCACAGGATTTTGATTTCCAGCATCCCAACATACCCAGTCAGTTGCCAACACCTATAATAAATGCTCGAAACAATGTACATACATTCCAGCTTCTCCAGCCAACGAGCTGGCTTCAATTGGAGCTCGTCTCAGATGCCTCTATACAAACGCCCATAGCATGGGGAACAAACAAGAGGAATTACAGATGTCTGCACATCTACAGGGGTATGATATAATAGACATCACAGAAACATGGTGGAATAGCTCCTATGACTGGAGTGTTGGAACGGAAGGTTACAGGCTCTTTAGAAAGGACAGGCCTGGCAGGCGGGGAGGGGGAGTTGCCCTTTATGTTAGGAATAGGCTGGAGAGTATGGAACTCTGTCTGGGGGCAGGTGAGCAGTTTACAGAGAGTTTGTGGGTCAGGGTTAAAGGGAAAACAGCCGTGGGAGACATTACTGTGGGGATCTGCTACAGGCCGTCTGATCAAGGAGAACTTGTGGATGAAGCACTCTACAGACAGATAGGAAAAACCTCACGCTCGCAGGCCCTTGTTCTCATGGGGGATTTCAACCACCCTGACATCTGTTGGAATGATGGCACTGCACAGCACAAGCAATCCAGGAGGTTCCTCGATTGTGTGGAAGACAACTTCCTTCTGCAAGTAATAGAGGAGCCGACAAGGAGAGGTGCCATGCTTGACCTTGTGCTCACCAACAGGGAAGGGCTTGTTGAGAATGTGGTACTACAGGGAAGCCTTGGATGCAGCGATCATGAGATGGTCGAATTTGAGATCCCCAGAAGAGTGAGAAGAGCATGTAGCAAGCTCACTGCCCTGGACTTCAAAAGAGCAGACTTTGGCCTCTTCAGGAGCCTGCTTACTAAGGTTCCATGGGATATAGCCCTGGAGGGCAGGGGGGCCCAAAGCTGTTGCTTGATATTCAAGGATCACCTGCTACAAGCTCAGGAGTGCTGCATCCCAACTAGAAGGAAGTGCAGCAGGAGGGCCAGGAGACCTCCTTGGATGGATAAGGAGCTGCTGAGGAAAATTCAAAGGTAAAAAAGAGGCTTATAGAAAATGGAAGTAAGGGCAGGCGGCCTGGGTAAAGTACAGGGATGTTGTCTGGGAAGCTAGGGACCAGGTTAGGAAGGCTAAGGCCCAGTTAGAATTAAACCTAGCCAGGGATGTTAAGGATAACAGGAAGGGATTCTACAGGTACGTAGCTGTCCTGGGTTTACTAGGAGCCGTTTTGCTCCTTCCTAGCAAACAAAAAACAGACTAGGGACAACATAGGCCCCCTGAGGAAGCTTTCAGGAGAACTGGCTACACAGGACTTGGAGAAGGCTGAGGTTCTGAATGACTTCTTTGCCTCGGTCTTCACTGGCAAAGGCTCTGACTGCACCACCCAGGTCTTAGAAGGTAGACGCAGGGACTGTGAGAATGAAGACCTTGGGCCCACTGTGGGAAAGGATCTGGTTCGAGACCATCTTAAAAATCTGAACGTGCACAAGTCCGTGGAGCCTGATGAAATCCATCCGCGGGTCCTGAAGGAGCTGGCGAATGAAGTTGCTAAGCCACTGGCCATCACATTTGAAAAATCATGGCAGTCAGGTGAAGTTCCCGACGACTGGAAAAAGGGAAATATAACCCCCATTTTCAAGAAGGGGAAAATGGAAGACCCGGGGAATTACAGACCAGTCAGTCTCACCTCTGTGCCTGGTAAAATCTTGGAGCACATTCTCCTGGACAGCATGCTAAGGCACATGAAAAACAACAAGGTGCTTGGTGACAGCCAGCATGGCTTCACTAAGGGGAAATCCTGCCTGACCAATTTGGTGGCCTTCTATGATGGGGCTACAGATCTGATGGACAAGGGTAAAGCAGTTGATGTCATCTACCTGGACTTGTGCAAAGCATTTGACACTGTCCCACACCACATCTTTCTCTCTAAATTGGAGAGACATCAATCTGATGGATGGACCACTCGGTGGATAAAGAACTAGCTGGATGGCCACACACAAAGAGTTGTGGTCAATGGCTCGATGTCTGGCTGAAGAACGGTTAACGAGTGGTGTCCTTCAGGGATCGGTGTTGGGACCGGTCTTGTTTAACATCTTCATCGCTGACATGGACAGTGGGATTGAGTGCACCCCCAGCAAGTTTGCCGATGACACCGAGCTGTGTGGTCTGGTTGATATGCTGGAGGGAAGGGATGCCATCCAGAGGGACTCTGACACGCTTGTGAGGTGGGCTGATGCCAACCTTATGAAGTTCAACCACGACAACTGCAAGGTCCTACACCTGGGTCGGAGCAGTCCCAGGCACAGCTACAGGTTGAGCAAAGAAGAGATCCAGAGCGGCCCTGTGGAGAAGGACTTGGGGGTGCTGGTCAATGAGAAAATGAACATGGGCTGGCAGTGTGCACTCGCAGCCCAGAAAGCCAACCGTATCCTGGGCTGCATCAAAAGGAGCATGACCCGCAGGTCGAAGGAGGTGAGACCTCACCTGGAGTATTGTGTGCAGTTCTGGTGCCCTCAACATAAAAAGGACATGGAACTGTTGGAACAAGTCCAGAGGAGGGCCATGAGGATGATCGGGGGAGTGGAGCACCTCCCATATGAACATAGGTTGAGGAAGTTGAGGCTCTTCAGCCTGGAGAAGAGAAGGCTGCGTGGAGACATCATAGCAGCCTTCCAGTACCTGAAGGGGGGCTATAAGCATGCTGGGGAGGGTCTCTTCATCAGGGTCTGTAGTGACAGGACAAGGGGCAGTGGGTTAAAACTTAAACAGGGGAAGTTTAGATTGGATATAAGGAGGAAAGTCTTTCCTGTTATGGTGTTGAGGCACTGGAATGGGTTGCCCAGGGGGTTGTGAATGCTCCATCCCTGGCAGTGTTCAAGGCCAGGTTGGATGAAGCCTTGTGTGGGATGGTTTAGTGTGAGGTGTCGCTGATTATGGCAGGGGGGTTGGAACTAGATGATCTTGAGGTCCTTTCCAACCCTAACAATTTTATGATTCTATAATTCTATGATTTCCAGTAGTGCCAGTTTGTGCCAAGCAAAAACATGTAACCTGCAGACCAGTGGAAATAATAAACAAAATAAAGCATAAAAATGGTAAGAAAAAATATGAAAATTAAAAACAGCAGAGTGGGTTGTTTTATTCTGTATTTAATAGTGACATTTATCAAAGAGAGACAACTGAAATGGCTGAGTGAAATGAGGCCTTTTATTTTGTAATAACTTTTCACACCATTTTTCTTTTATTCTAGGAGGAAAATAAATAATCAAATACATACAGAACTAAATAAAGTTCAAAGACAAGAATAATTGGTTTCATTACTGAACAAACTTTGTATCTTTGTACAAGCCTGCAACAAAAGTTTTGCTTAAATAACTCCCATGGCTGGCAATGCCTTGGTAAAAATCCAAGGTTTAGTTAACTACAAAAGGGAGAATTTGGAATAAGAACCCTACATGTAAAGAGAGATGAGAGACCTCAGATTATAGCCTGTTAATTATAATATATTGATAGTATGAAATATTTTATATCTTGATACTCAATCTCTTACATTTATTTTAAGATTGTCTCTTTCTAAGTTCTCGCCTCGCCCTGCATTGCCTCACTTATCCACACTTTGCTTTCTTCGGTCTTATTGATGTCTAATAGCACTGCCATTTATTGTTTATAAAATCTTTTCTGTTCAAGTGACTCTTATTCATTCTTCCTGAGGTTCCTCAGTTCTTTGTACAGATCTGTGTTTACTACTCACTTTACAGGTTCTGAATGTAGAAAAATTCACTCCAGGTCTGCTTGACATAAAGTGCTACTATTTAAGTATCAGTGTGACAGATAAGATGGGAGACCAAATGCTACCTTCATTTATGATTGTGAGAACGGAAGCAATCTCTCTAATTCCAATATGGGACACACAAAATCCCTACAAATAATCTTAACTTATAATGCAGTTGCAAAATAAGATAATATATAGCGAGATAATATGTAGCTTCTTCTTTATTATATTTTAATTTTACAAGAGAAAAGGGAGAAAAAGGGTCATATGTGAAAGGGGAAGAATTATATATAAATCTTATACATATTTTAATAGTAACTTTTGCTTTATTTTTATATAGTTTGCAAGCTAAAAAACCTTCTGTCTCCTGGTTTGCAATATGCAACATGTATGTTCATATTTTGCAATATCTGTATATAGTGTGTATTTTGCTTTCCTTGGCTTCCAAAGTACCACACCTATATGGTTTTGTAATTTACTTTGCTATTGTCTTTTGTGGTTTTTTGTTCTGGTTTGGTTTGGTTTGGTTTGGTTTGATTTGGTTTGGTTTGGTTTGGTTTGGTTTGGTTTGGTTTGATTTGGTTTGGTTTGGTTTATTGCTTGCTTCCCAGGAAAACCTAACTGAGGGCTTCTCTCAAGTGCAAAAAGAGACTGACTTGGTCTCTGTTCTCTCTTTCATGATTACATAATAAACCCACAGGTTCAATTTGGGGTGAACCATCTTAGCTGAAGACAGACTGTTGCGAACTCTTGCTATTTGCCTTTTAAGCTTTCGAGAGTCTGTCTTAAATTGCTTGATCCCAAAAGGGAAAGCAAGAAGTTCATAAAACCTTACAAACTCTGCCAAATATTGCAGTACTTTATTCGCACAGCAAGTCTGGGAAGATGGCTTTTTTTTCATTTGCTATTTGCAGTATGGAAGGAAAATTCCATTTCCCCCAGAACTCTCTTGTCAATTTCACTGATTAAAACCATATTCACTTCCAAAAACTGTTGTGCCTGGACCACATAATAGGGATGAAAACTGCAAGACAGAGTAGAAAGCTACTGTGCTTTTTGATTTTGAATCTGTTTAAATATTACCCATGAGATTGCAGGCACTCAAACACAACAAGGTTTCACTTCACAGAGAATTAAGGTCAAATTATCCTGTCTTACCAAAGCTCTGTCTTCCATTCAAGAACTTGAAGAACTTAAATAACAGAAATACGTGATTTTATTACATTTTTTATTTATTTTTTTTTTAACTGTACTTGACCTTAATTCTTTGTGAAAGGCAAAAATCATATATTCCTGGTATTTAAGTTCTTCAGGTTCTTAAAGTTATAAAGTCCTCAAATCAAAGACAGAGCTTTAGTAAGACAGGAGACAACTATACAATGGAAAAGGACAAATTTATTTAGGAAACTGTTGCCCAGAGAAGCTCTGGATGCCCCATCCATGGAAGTGTTCAAAGCCCAGTTGGATAGGGCTTTGACCAGCCTGGTCTAGTAGAAGGTGTCCTTGCCCATGGCAGGGGGTGTGGAACCTTCAAACCCAAACCATTCTATGATTCTATGTCTCTATGAAAATAAAGGAAAGGATTTAATGAATCATCAGTTAAATGCACTGCATAAACATATGAGTTTGCAGTCTAAGGTGAACTAAATTGACCCAAATTACCATTCTTATTTGTAGATGTGGAATTGATGCAAAGACACATTTTTGGATCCAAGTTGGAAATGTATTTTAAAATGTTTTTAATATAAAGCATACAGTGTAAATAGATTAGATTCGATTAAATATGGTAAAGGTTAGGAACATGCCTTGACCACAGAACATTCCCGAAAGTTCCTGAAAGGGGAATATTTAGCTCTTGCTCTTGTTAGCAATCTCCAGGTTGTATTCACCTTCAAAATTCACCTTGTAAATTCACTTTCCTGCTCTGCAGCACAACCTTGAAGAGGTCATCAGAGATACTTCATTTGTATTCGTTTAAATTCCTGTAGATATTTAGGAGTTCTCCTCAGAACATATTCAAAAACATTTCAAATGCTTAATCTTCACTTTAATCTCCACCATCTTCCCACAAAACCAACAATGCCTTGCTTTTGTTCCCTAATGCCTCATGCATAAGTCCCCTCAGAAATCTTTATGGGATAAAAGTTCAATTTCAACTCATATATCTAAAATCACAAGATTATATGATAGAGGTTTGGAATCCAGGTCTTCTCTCAAGCAGATGTTTGTTTTGTAGAGAAAACCCTGCTATTAGTCAATATGTATTTAAGTATTTGTTCCATAATCATAGAATCATAGAATAGTTAGGGTTGGAAAGTGTTCAAGGCCAGGTTGGATGAAGCCTTGGGTGGGATGGTTTAGTGTGAGGTGTCCCTGCCTATGGCAGGGGGGTTGGAACTAGATGATCAGGACCACTCAATGTGCAGGAGACCATATGGGTCATGAAAAAATTTCATAATCTCTTATCTGTCTGCTCGAGCGAAAATATCATACCACCTTGTTTTTGTAAACCAGCTTTTTAGATCTGAGCATCTTCTTATGCATTGCACAGGAAGACAAGTCACTAACTTGGGAAGCCCCATACAGACTGATACAATCGTTGATTCTGTGTGTTCGGACACAAAAAAAGAGTTTGCTTTGTCAGGCTGCTGACAAATTAGAAGTTTGTTTTTATTTCAGTCTATTGATCAGTATATACAATAGACAGAATACAGTGAGGTAAATATATGATGTTTTTATTTACTTACCATTCTTGCTTCCTGAACATTTATAACAAGCTCTTTGGGACTCTTGTAATGGTGGGGAAACAATTTGTTTTGGGAATTAATTTGTTGAATAGTTTGCTTTCCAAGCTATAATGACATGACTAAATTCAGAAGTGCCCTTGAAAATCTGCAATGTAGAATGGTACATACACAACACATTTATCCTATACAGTGCCAAGGAAGATACTAAAAACAGATAAATACATGCTGTTTTCTTAATGTAATAACTGGTAATGATTTTTATTTCATTTTCTGATTTTATTTCACCTATGGTACACCATTTGCAATAACTTGCTGCGGTCTCAAGTCACTGAATTTAAGCACTTGGTGGGTTTTTAGCACAGTGAATAGAGCTCTGCCTGTTTAGGCTTATACTGGTAAGGTGCTACTCAGTGCTAAGCTTTGCATCTCCTAGTTCTTAAATCTTTCTAGTCTTTAAATCAGTCTATTAATTCTAGTTTCAGAGAGCTCAGGTCTTATCTTGTCAGTAATAAGTGATCAGTGATAAAGAAAACCCAGGCATTCCCCTTTACTTCTCTCACCCACTGCATTAATAAGCCAAATCAAAAGCTTGAATTGAAGGGAAAAAAAATCATTTTCAATTTTGTAGGGGGCTGCTTTGTGCTTTGGCTCTCTGAACACCTAACCTACATGGTCCTTGTTAAATATTAATTATCAATACTGATTCAATTAATGAAGTAGTTGTAAATGCCTATATATATGACCAACATTAATGATCTGCTTATATTTTTAAGCAGAAGACAGAATGCTTCCTGTTTTGTGAACCTTTGTATTGTAAAAAGTCAGATGCATAGGTTCTTTGGCAAAAAAGGAAAAAAGAAAGTAACTAATAATTTTATAATTGATTGAAATTGAAGAAGGAAAAACAGGAGCACAATTTAACTTGCTTCTCCAAAATCTACACATAGGTCACTAGTCATTTAAAATTGTTAGGAAAAAATCTAAAATATCAAAGGTCTGTCAGTTGGGAAAAAAAAAAAAAAAGAGAAAAAGCCATTTTACATGAAACAATTTATTAAGAATATTTAATGGTAATTTAAGGTCTGAAATGGACAACCATTAGTAACTTCAACAAATAAAAATTTCACTTAAAAAATGTTAATTTACCTGCATCTTTCTTACCCTTGCCATCAACACTTCTATCCACATTGAAAATGATACTGTAGTTTCTCTAGAAGTAAATGTGTAATACTTAAAATCACCAAACTTAATTTCAAGATGTGAAAAATATTTTTTTTCTATGCTACCATCTAACTGATAGAGCTACTTTTGTTGAAGGCAGGCTTTAGTTTTGAGAAACATAGGGATGTACCACAGGTGCTTGATCCTTTCACAAAAAGATTCCTGAATTTCTATGGACCTTGTAATTTTCCTTCAGGAGTATTGAAAGTCTCATTGGGCACAGTAGGCTGCATAGGATACCTGTTACTCGTGCTGTAGAGCATGTGACATCTGTGTTTTCCATAATAGTAGTTTTCCATATGGGAGGGAGGTTACTGTACGTGTTTGGCTACAGTCTGGCAACCCCCTACAGTTCAGTCCAAGAGGAAAAAACTTGGCCTTGAGGCTATTCTTTGATGTTTGTATCAAAGTGATGCTGACACATAAGGAGAGCAAAAGGCAAAAAAATTACCAGCAAATAACTGCTTTGAAAGCAGCTTGTTTTGAATCCTGATGTCTTTGTTCAGCTCTGTTCAGCAAGCTGGCAACTTGACATAGGGGCGTTGCCTGGTACATTTTGTTCTTGGTACTTGTACAGAGAAGAGGACAGAAACTTGTCTGTGTGACTACATCTACATCTCTGCTGACAGTTTCAGCCATATTGTAAGCATTCATTATCCTTTTAACAGTCTAATTCCAAAACACTCACTCCAAAATAATTCATATTAGTCTGGTCTTTCAAACATCATTAATGAGTTTATCCAAATAACAAGAAAATAGAGATATAAACACAGTGTGGTTTTGTTTTGGGTTTCTTTGTGGTTTTTAGAGTGGGACTGAATGCAGGCAGGCTGGAAAATGGTCTAAAATGACCTCATAAAGTTCAACAAAAGCCAACTCAGTTTTCTTTTAGGGACAGGTACAACAATTATGTATTTGGGCACTAACTGAAAAAAAAAAAAGTTTAATGCAATAAAAATCTCTTCAGGAAAGAACCAGTGTATCCTGGTGGATAACAAGTTGAACATGACTTTGTGGCATGCATTGGCAGCAAAAGCTGTGTAGTGTATTACCAGGAGTGCAGCAAGCAGAAAGGAAGTGGTCACTTCCTTCTTCAAGGAAACTGCACCTGGAGTCTCATGTCCAGAGTTTTGTTCCTCAGTGCAAGAATGACACTGGCACACTGGAAATAGATCATTAGAAGCCAGAATGTCAGGGGATTGAGATACCATGAAGACAGGTTGAGACAACTTAATTCATTTAAGCTTAAAAGCAGACTAAAGGGAAATTTTGCCAAGGTGTACAATTACTTATATTTTCATATAATTAATTATATGAAAAAAGCACAGACAGACTGTTTTTAGAAGTGACCGGTGTTAACTAGAAAGTAGCATAAATTGCAAGAAGGGAAATTCTATTTAGACAGTAAGGAGTGGATCAGTTTTCCCAGAGAGGTTGGGGAATCTCACAATCCACAATACTGGAGACTATAAACCAAACTTGACAAAGCTTGAAGACATCTGGTGTAGTCTGACCCTCCTTTCAGCAGGTTTTCAGACTAGATAGCCTTTAAAGAACCCTTCTAACCCGTTGCTCACTGATTTTGTATATCTATATCTCTTGCACTAGACAAGTACCAAGCAGCATCTAGTAACAATGAGGTTCCCACTGAGAAAGATAATTTTTAAAATCACACAAGCAAGAGACTCCAAGTGCTTTTCCATTGAAAAGGAAGCAATTGTAAGCATGTGGGCTATTCTGAAGTGATCCAGAGCTGGATTGGTGGAAGTTCTTTTTAAGTCTTTTCAAATTAGCTAAGCCAAAACATAACATACTTTATATATTCTCAATTGGAACAAAAAATCTGAACAGGTGTCTGACTGTGGGTTTTTCTGAGGGGGAGGAGGGAAGGCAGAAATGTTGGGAGTGGGGCCAAAAGAGCCAAGTGCCAACATTAAAATAAAAAAAAAAAAAAATCAGCTGCTTATGGCTATAGAGAAATACAAAGATATTACACAGAGAGCATACTTATTATTCAGTTCATTAGTTGAGCAAGAACAACTTATCTGTCTGCCCCATTACTAACTTTCCTCTGAAGAAGTCAGATGAAAAATAGTCACTAAAATTAACAGACATGACTTTGATTACGTGAAAGTATTTGATATTTGGTTGAAATGAAAATATGTGATAAAACATTTTCCAATTATGTTTAATAATATACAATGAAGAGTTTCAGATATATATTAAACTTCAATGACTCTCGGCTAAATAATCAATAGGAATAGTCCACAATAAGAATGCAATTCTGTTTGTACTTAAAATGTCATATTTTAAAAGTATTCTTTCAGACAATAATTTCTTTGGGTAAGAATTGACAATTTGAATATAATATGTATGCAAATGCATGACTGTGTGTTGGAATGATTTTCTCCTTTCCTGTGTGACAGGAACCCATGACAATAGTGGTTTTTTTTTTCCAAAAGATGGGCAGTACAGGCTTCAAATCAGCATTCTGGAGCCAAGGTTATCCCTCCAGCTAGCAGAATTCACAACAGAGGCCTTTAAGTTTTAAAGAACTCATCAAAGATATTTCAAAGAAAAAAATTTACTTAAACCTTGGTCTGGCAAGTGCTGCCATGAATTCACAATAATGAGTTCTTTCTTCAGAAGGTGGTCATGATGTTTGTCATTAAACAAGGTTCAAATCATTGCTTCAATATGTAGAAAACGTTCTTGTGAGAGTTTATCACTACCCAAAGTCTGAATGATTTTCTCTGTCAAAATGGTGAAAGAATTTCCCAGTACTTTCTCTTTGCAATTTTCCTGACTATGATCTATGACATACCTTCGATCACACCAAACTGATGGTGGGCAATGCTTACTCCTGAATCCATCTCAGGGTTTGACACAACTCAGCTGTGATAATTTAGCAGGGACAAAAGCTTTAAGGTTTTGAGACTTCTAGAAGAAAACGGAGGGCATGAAGATTTAGAATATCTGGGGTTTAGGTTAAAAATGTAGCTAGTAACATCTGTTGTAATTCTAGTCCTGAATATTCCTGCCAATCACACTGTTTCAACAGAATACTATTCTCTTTGTACACATTTCCTTGGGATTATCATGAGAACAGTTATTAGTTAAGCACTGTCCCTGAATATTAATCATTTCTCACTGCCAACCTCTGTTGTATCAATTATCTCAATTTCATTCACATTAAAAATAAAAGAGTTTAGACGGCTATTGCAGCAATAATTCAACTCAGTGAAATTTCTAAGGTAATGCTGAATTAGAATGAAATGAATAATTAATTATTTGATCCAAATTCAGGGCCATGTTTAAGGGTCAGGCATGGATTTTCCCACATGCTAACACAAAAGTTAAAAGTAAAATAAACTGGTTATTTTTCCTCATGCCGTTTTCAGCTTAGTGTTGCGTTGGCATTGTGAGTGATTTACATTTTGCCCAATGTAAAATAAAGTCCAGTTTATTTTTCCCCTGGACTCAGGAGTTTTTTTGAGACACAATTTATCCTTTGGGCTTCTCTTTAGGTAACACAGTGATACCTCTTTGTTCTGAATATAGTTGAGCCACCCATCTAAAGCAATGACTATGTTTGACAGCCTCTTCAGCTGTCTTGTAAATCTATGTGTGTATTTGAGCTCATAGTTACAATGATCCTATATATAGAATATTGTGTTACCTGAGTTCTTGAAAAAGGAACAGTTAAGACAGAAAAAGTAACTAGGGTGAAAAAAAGTCTTTACAATTTCATACTGTTACACTGAAACTCTTCAGTATAATTTTTTTCATTTTAGATTAACAATGGATTTTTATAAACCTAAGATCAGACATCTCATGTAAAATAATTTCCCTCTTACATTTGTGCTAATATACCACTTATACTCGTCCACTTCTCTTGCTGAGATAGTTCTGTCTCATTCCTTATTTTCTGTCTTGACTTGATGTGGGTCTAATCTCAAAAGCTAATAACCAATTTGATCTAGTTTTATATCCTTAAAAAAAACCTATAAATCTGAGATAATTCCCTAATAAGCAATATCACAAACTGGCATATGATTCATTATATAGGCAATTGCTAATTTATAATGCTAAGAGGGGCTTCTAGAACTATTTGGAATAGTGATTCTTTTTTTTTTTTTTTTTTTTCCCATATTGTCATGCTCAGCAGGAAAACTGACATAGTTGCCATTATGGAAACATGGTGGGATGACTCACACAACTGGAGTGCTGCAATGGATGGCTATTCAGAAGGCACAGGCAAGGAAGGAGAGATGGTGTGGTACACCTTTATGTTAGGGAGTGTTTTGATTGTCCAGAGTTTAATGATTGTGATGATAGGGTGAGTGTTTATGGGAAAGCATGTGGGGGAAGGCCAACAAGACAGCTCTCATGGTGGGAGTCTGTTATAGAACACCAAACCAGGATGAAGAGGCAGATGAGATATTTTATAAGCAGCTAGGAGAAGTCTCACATTCTCTAAACCTTGTTCTCATGAGAGCCTTTAACTTACCAGACTTTTGATGGAAATACAATACAGCAGAAAGAAAAGTTTAGGGGCTTCATAAAGCATATGAAAGACAAGTCCCTGTCCATGGCAGGGGGGTTGGAACTAGATGATCTCGAGGTCCTTTCCAACCCTAACTATTCTGTTATTCTATATAAGTTCCTGATACAGCTGGTGAGGGAGTCAGCTGGGGAAGGCACCCCACTGGACCTGTCATTTCTGAACAGAGAAGGACATGTAGGTGATGTGATGGTTGGAGGCTGTCTTGGGCCTAGCGATCAGGAAATGGTAAGAAATGTGGTTCTTTGAGATGTAAGGAAAGGGATCAGCAGAACTGACACCTTGGACTTTGGGGGGGGGGGGGGTGGTGGGCAGACTTTGGCCTGCTAGAATCATACAATAGAATCATAGAATAGTTAGGGTTAGAAAGGACTTTAAGAACATCTGGTTCCAGCACCCCTGCCATGGGCAGGGATACCTCACACTAAACCATGCCACCCAAGACTCTGTCCAGCCTGTCCTTGAACACCACCAGGGATGGAGCATTCACAACTTCTTTGGGCAGCCCACTCCAGTGCCTCAACACCCTCACACTAAAGAATTTCTTCCTTATATCCAATTTAAACTTCCCTGTTTAAGTTTTAACCCGTTACCCCTTGTCCTATCACTACAGTCCCTAATGAAGAGTCGTTCCCCCCAGCATCCCTATAGCCCCCCTTCAGATACTGGAAGGTTGCTATGAGGTCTCCACGCAGCCTTCTCTTCTCCAGGCTGAACGGCCTCAACTTTCTCAGCCTGTCTTCATATGGGAGGTGCTCCAGCCCTTTGATCATTCTCATGATCTCTCGACTTGCTCCAACAGTTCCATGTCCTTTTTATGTTGAGGACATCAGAACTGTACACTATACTCCAAGTGGGTTCCCATGAGAGCAGAGTAGAGTGGCAGGATCACCTCTTTTAACCTGCTGGTCACGCTCCTTTTGATGCAGCCCAGGATACTGTTGGCTTTCTGGGCTGCAAGTGCACACTGAAGCCAGCTCATGTTCAGTTGGTCATCAACCAACACCCCCAATTCCTTCTCTATAGGGTTGAGGATCCTGGTGGGCAGAGTCTCTTGGGAGGCAGTCCTGGAGGGCAAGCGACTACAGGAAGGCTGAACATTATTCAAGAAGGGAATCTTAAAGGTGCAGGAGCAGGCCATCCCCATGTGCCGAAAGATGAGATGGAGAGGGAGAAGACCAGCCTTCTTGAACAGAAAGCTTTGGGTGGAACTCAGGAAAAAAAGGGTAGTTTATGACCTTTGGAAGAAGAGGCAGGCAACTCAGGAGGACTGCAAGGATTTTGTGCAGTTGTGTAGGGAGAAAATTAGAAGGGGCAAAGACAAACTAGAACTTAATCTATCGATGTAAAAGACAATAATAAATGTTTCTATAAATCCATTAGCCCCAAAAGGAGGGCTTCCTTCCAGTGTTCCATGCCTCTCTTCACTGGCAGAGCATGAGAGACTGAAAAGTCCTTGATCAAGGTAAGCATTACTTAGCAACGACTAAAACATTGGTGTGTTATCAGCATTGTTCTCAAACTGAAGCCGACACATAGCACTGCATCAGCTACTAAGAAAGGAGAAAAATAACTGTTACAGCAGAATGCAGGACAGTCTTAAATAGTAAGACTACTTGTTCCTCTTGTTCCTTGGGTATCCAGGTCCCTGAGCTAGAAGACAGGAGCACAAGCAAAACGAAGCCCTCATAATTCAAGGGACAATGGTCAGCGACTCACTACACCACTTAAACCCACACATTTCTATGTGGCCAGATGGGACAACCAGGTGATCAGGCCCAGTCAGCATGGGTTTATGAAAGGCAGGTCCTGCTTGACTAACCTGATCTCCTGCTATGACAAGATGACCTGCTTCCTGGATGAGGGAAAGGCTGTGGATGTTGCCTACCTAGATCTTAGTAAAGGCTTTGATACTGTTTCCAACAGCAATGTCCTGGAGAAACTGGCTGTTAATGGCTTGGACAGGTGTATTTTTTGCTGGGTAAAAAACTGGTTGTATGACCCAAAGAGTGGTGATGAATGGAGTTTAATACCGTTAGTGACTTGTCACAAGTAGTGTTCCCCAGGGCTCAGTACTGGGGCCAGTTCTGTTTAATATCTTTAGCAATGATCTGGGCAAGGGGATTGAGTGCACCCTTCATACATTTGTAGGCAACACCAAGTTGGGTGGGAGTGATACTGTGCTTGAGGGTAGGAAGGCTCATCCCTGGAGGTATTTAAAAAATGTTTATACGGGGCACTTAGGGAGACAATTTAATGGTGAACTTAGCACAGCTGAGTTAATGGTTGGATTTGATGATTTTAAAGGTCTTTTCCAACCTAAATGATTCTATTATTGTCAGCTCTGAAATAATCCAGTGCAGCAACGCATGCATGGTGAGTAACTTTCAGGCCCCCTTTTGAGTCCTGTTTACATGTTCTGCCTTTATTACCACTACAAATTATGTCCATGATTTTTTAAAATTTCCTCACTATGTAAAACCATCAATTTATGATACGGTTATGAAATAGAAACTTTCTTCTACTGTCAACAGGAATTGATGTACTTCATCATTTTCATTCCATTCTTCCCTTCTCTAAATACGTAAGAACTGCTCTACTGCTCACGATAAAGCTTCATTTCACCTACTTAATTCTTTCTTGATTGCAATTGGAAAGAGAAACTGAAGCAAAAAATATCAAGAAACAAGGGTTATAGATCACAGACTTAATAACATGATGTAATCACAATTTTTTTTAATGTTACACTCTTCTAGCTATGACAATGTTTAAAATACTATTGAAACAGAGAATATAGCTAACCCCTATTTTAAACAGACAACAAAATCTTTTTTCTGAACTTTCCTAGTCTTTTCAAAAAATGCATTTGCAGTGCTACTGTCTGAAATACTTGACATTTGTGAGATCCACACATCATATACAACTTAATCAATTTTGTGTGCTCTAAATTTATTGCTTGATAATCTCAGCCACCCATTTTTGGATGCTTTTATTATGATAGCTACATAATAATTTTTTATTCAGTTTTCACACTCTTTTTTCACAGATTTTTTTTTCCTGAGATTTCCATACTAAATCTGAGCCCTATTCCATGACATCGTTAATTCTTCTTGCTTATCCACTCTATACCACAGTATTTATTAACATTGAATTTCCTTGTTTTATCATTCGGCATTATGAAATATTCCTTCACTTCAGCAATGAGATTTAATATTAGTAATCACAAATTTGGATTAAATTGTATGTCATGTGCAAATTTTATCCCATACTATTAACTATTTTCTTCCCTATTTTCTTCTCTCTGTTATGAATATACTAATCATGAGTCTCAGGATATATCCTGGTGGGGTTCCAGCACTGGTAAACTACTCTGAAAATTAATCTTTTCTTGTTTAGTTGTTTTATTACTATAATAATATTTATTATTTTAAAAAAAATAATTTTTATTTATTCTTTGCTTACCAAAGCACAGACAGACCACTTCTTTTAACTTTAACTTATGTACTGTTTTTGGCTGGGACAGAGTTCATTGTCTTCGTAGAAAAGCTTGTATAGATCAAGTGTCAAGCCCTTCCCACATCACCCCATTAGCAGGCTAGGGGTGCACAGGAAGCTGGGACAGGACACAGATGGGACAGCTGACCTCAACTGACCAAAAGGATATCCCATACCATACGGTGTCACACTCTGCAATAAAATTTATGGGAAACGAGGAGGAAGACAGGGATGTTCAGAGTTATAGCATTTTTCTTCCCAAGTAACCATTATGTGTGATGTAGCCCTGAGCACCTGTCAGCCAATGGGAAGTAATGATTCAGTTCCTTATTTTGCTTTGCCTGTGTGTGCAGCTTTTCCTTTACCTATTAAACTGCCTTTGTAACAACTCACAAATTTTACCCTTTCAGTCTCTCTTCCATCGCACTGACGAGGGTGAGTGGGTGTGTGACTGAGCTGCAGGCTGGAGTTGAATCATGCAGATCATTCTATAATAATAAAATAATTCTATAAATCATTCTATAATAGTAAAATAATTTTGTCTTTTTAGGAGCAGTGGCTGTGAGATCCTCCTGAATGATTTTATGAAAACACATTTATCCACAAGCCCATTGATTCTTAAAAGACTAATAAATCTATGAGGTATGCACAAAAATAGCATGTGTCCTTCTTCCATATATGAAGTTTGTTCATGTGCATACTATTTGTTTTCACTGTTTGCACCAATACATGACAGTATTGAACTACAAATTCTTTTAACAGTGTCTCATAAAAGTCACCTTCCCTGTTTTGGTATCAAGGAACCATGCATTGGTTTAATATACTAATTCACAGATCAGAGATTCATATAAATTCAGAGATTTATACCTGAGATTCAGAGATTCACAATTAAGCCTTTGATGATTCTATTAATATGATCCATAACCTATCCAGAGATTTCATATCTGAGCATCCTAAAAAGTGCCTTTAGGACTCATTGACCACCAGCTAGAGTAAGCTGGGCAGCAGAGTCCTAGCTTCGTAAGGCTTTTTAAATTGTGACATTCCTGATTTGCATTATTCATAAATTTAACTATATGTTTCCACTACCTTTTTCTCTTAATAGTCATTCATGAATGATACCCACAAACAGTTTACTATAAACCGTAGTAATACCTACAACACCTGCAAAACCCCTGTTTTGCTCTGACAAGAAAAATATGTCTTTTTTTTTTCTTATTTAATTACTATCTCTGTTTTTTCTCCAGACAAAACATAGAAAACCAAATTGGTCATAAAAGAATTTTTGTTTCTATACTTTAGAAATTCCTTTTAGTTATTCATGCTTCACCTGCAGCTCATTAGATACAATATACTGTGATTAAATCTATATGACAGTTGTTGCTGAGATTTCAAATATCAAGGGGTAAATTCTCCACTGATGGAGTTTTACCACTGCAACCTGGCCCCATCAGTACAGGCTCATTTCCATTTGTGACAAATGAAAGTCCTTGGAAGCATGGGAACTTCAAAGACCATAACATCAAGATGCACAGCATTATGGATGCATAGATTCAGAAAAAGGCTGTTTTATCAAAGCTGGGGGGTAATTAATGCAAATCGCTAGACTTTCATGCAGGTAAATAACCATGAAAGCCTCACTCATTTCTTAAAAACTGCATATATTTGTTCATTTTGGTTCAAGAAGATGATGAGGAAGTCTACAAATATGGCCCTTGTCAGAAATACAGATACAGATACATTTTCTAGATTGTGAGCTAGATTGTAGGAGTGAATTTGGAGGGAATGCTGAACCTTAAGAAATGTTTTTGAGAGAATGAACTATAGTGTTTCCCTGGGTTCAGCAGCAGCAGTCATTTTTCTCCTTCTTAGTAGCTGGTGCAGCACTGTGGTTTTGACTTTCAGCTTGGGAACAGTGCTGATAACACCGATGTTTTTAGTTGCTGCTCAGTAATGTTTACTCTGACCAAGGACTTTGTGAGTCTCATGCTCTGTCAGGGAGGAGAGGAAGTCAGGAGGAAGCAGAGACAGGACACCTGACTCAAACTAGCCAAAGGGGTATTCCATACTACAGCACATCATGCCCAGGATGTAAACTGGGGACAGTTACCCAGAAGGGCTAGATCACTGCTCAGGTCAGGCTGGGTATTGGTTGGCGGGTGGTGAGAAGTTGTATTTTCTTCCCTTGTTATTTCCCTTATCATTGTTATTATTGGTGGTAGCAGCAGTGATTTTGTGTTATACCTTTGTTATTGGACTTTTCTTATCTCTACCCGTGGGAGTTGTTACATTCTTTGAATTCCCCTCCACATCCCTCTGGGAGTCCAGAGAGGAAGGGTTGGTGGAGGGTAGTGAGCAGTGACTGCATGGTTCTGGGTTGCCAGCTGGGCTTAAAACACAAGTGTAATGAATGCCTAATCAATACGTAGAAAGCAAGAGACTTGAGATACCAGTCTGAAGTCAAAACCATGACTCCTTTTTTTTGTTTAAGTAAGTAATATACTACCCTTGTAAATTTGCCTGTAAGCATAAGAAAGTAAAAACACATTTTCAGAAGAAAAAAAATATATATTAAAAAAAATCACTTTGAAACAAGATAATATTATTTGTGCTGTATGTGGAAAAGAGTATTGCAGCCTTATGGTTATTGACAATTACACATTTTGCCTCTCAGGAAAAGACACATTCCCCAGAATTCCCAGTAAGCTGCAGGAAGGTGAACATTTGTTTTTAGAATTTTTTTATACTTGGTTTCATCTCAGTTTTAATGTGGTTACCAGAGGCAGAGTCAGGATACAAACCTTATAGGCTCTGACAAGCTTTCTTGGAAGGTGCATGTCGCTAGCATTCATCTGAAAGGAGGGAGCCAAGGAACTATAATTTAAACAAAACTGAACACATTCCAGGAAAAGAACCAAAGATTATTTTGAAAGAAAAAATAACTGCAACCCTTACATTCAGCTTTGTGTCTAAAAGTTTAAATATCTTTTCAGTTGACGTCACTTAAAAATACATCACTGGATTCATCAAAATGTTTAAACCCTGACAGATGCTGGGTAATAGCTGAAGAATAAACCCCCCTTCTGTTTTCTTAGCACATATCTAAGGATTGCAAAGGGATTCTTTTAAATTAGGGGGGGTTTTTACACTGATCAGGAGAACAACTTTTTTTCCCCTTACCGATTCTGCCATTGCATCATTTAATAGATTGTAGGAGTGTTTGTCTTACATAAAAGATGGATAGCTATCTTACAGTCCAGATTATTTCTTGCAAAGCATTGTTTTATTCTTAATTTTATCTCAATTTCTTTCCCAAACTAAAGAAATTTTCAGTGTTACTCTGTGAAAGATCTGCATTCAAATAACAGGAATTACACAAATTTATGCCAAAGTTCCAAGAGAGATTCTGATTTTCACAAATGAGTTTCTATGGTGATACTTTTTACACATCTTTTTATAAACTTTACACTACCTTTTACCATGTTAATCTTCTAAAATACATTTAAACAAAGTTCCATAATAGCTATGTTTGGAATTTGGCCAAAGTCCTTATTTTTTGTTTGTTTCTTGGGATTTTTTTCTTCTTGGAAAACTTTGTATTTCACAGCTTGGTTTTGTTTGCTCAGTCTATTAATATATGATCCTCTTTAAATAAAGCTTCATGAACAGGTTTCCATCAGAGTTTTTTCTAATTTATTAGCTCTCTTTTTCTGATTTGCATTTGTAGTAGCTAATATAATTTTACTAATTTAACTAATTTAACACAATAAACATTTTAGTTGTAAATAATATTATAAATGAGATTAATATATAAATAAGTACTACAATGATGCTTCTAAAACTTTTAGTGATCTTTATACTTATTGAGCAAAATCTCAAAAAAAACTCCAAAACATCTGACATCAGAAGAGAGATCTGTTTCAAGTCCTCAAGGTCATGAGTCTGCTCACACATCAGAAATCAAGACTGACAAATCAGGAGTCATGAACAGAGATTGAGGGCTATGAGCCATGTGATGAGAATGAGACTGAAGAGAAGGCATTAAGAAAAAACTTCTGTTTGTCTATCATGTCTACAAATGATTTCAATTTTTCAAAATATCCTCCATCTAGCTTCCTTATTTAAACTACAGCTGCTGCTGGAAAGTTGCTGAAATGTGCAATTGTGTTACAGCAACAGAGGATGACAGAAGTCAAGGGTTTAGACAGAGACCAAGGTGAGCTTCTGCTGTAGTTAGTCATAATTCTTTTAGTATTGTTCCAGACCATGCACACTCATATAACTGCTCATTAACCAGTGCATTATGACTCCTGCCTACCAAGCAAACACTACTGAGATACAGATTGATAACAATTCTTTTACCCTCACTGTAAGGTTTCTAAAGAAAAAGGTTTGTTAGAAAAATTCTTCATGTGAGCGAAAACAGTCATCACTGTGCAGAAATCCTGTGGTAAAGAGGTACTTCTGTATACATGGAATTGCATAACTTTTGAATCATAGAATCGTAGAATAGTAGAATAGTTAGGGTTGGAAAGGACCTTAAGAGCATCTAGTTCCTGCCCTGGGAAGGGACATATCACACTAAACCATGTCACCTGCCCTGGGAAGGGACATATCACACTAAACCATGTCACCAAAGGCTCTGTCCAACCTGGCCTTGAACACTGCCAGGGATGGAACATTCACAAGATCCTTGGGCAACCCATTCCAGTGCCTCACCACCCTTACAGCCAATCTAAACTTCCCCTGTTAAGTTTTAACCAGTTACCCCTTGTCCTATCACCAAGGTCCCTAGTGAAGAGTCCCTCTCCAGCTATAGGCCCCCCTCAGATACTGGAAGGCTGCTATGAGGTCTTCACGCAGACTTCTCTTCTCCAGGCTGAACAGCCTCAACTTTCTCAGCCTCTCTTCATATGGGAGGTGCTCCACTCCCCTGATCATCCTCATGGCCCTCCTCTGGACTTGTTCCAGCAGTTCCATGTCCTTTTTATGTTGAGGACACCAGAACTGCACACAATACTCCAAGTGAGGTCTCACAAGAGCAGAGTAGAGGGGCAGGATCACCTCTTTCGACCTGCTGGTCACGCTCCTTTTGATGCAGCCCAGGATATGGTTGGCTTTCTGGGCTGCGAGCGCACACCGAAGCCGGCTCATTTTCATTTTCTCATCGACCAACACCCCCAAGTCCTTCTCTGCAGGGCTGCTCTGAATCTCTTTGTTCTTTTGAAGATAGTCTCATGATCATAGCAAGGTTTCAGAATGCAGATAGACCTTCCAATACTCTCTCTAATAGATTTCTTGTCAACACTGACAAATGGTATTGCTTTTGGACAAGAAGCAGGAAAGACAGCACAGTAGCCCATGACTCTCCCTGGAAGGTGTGATATCTGTTCTTTGGTCCTAGGCATAGGGGCACAATATTCTGCTACTGTCCTACTGCTATTAAATGAAAAATATTTGAGCCCAAAGACTGGTGGTAAATCGTATCACATCTAGTTGGCAGCTAGTCACCAGTGTTGTCCCTCAGGGCTTAGTGTTGGGCCAGTGTAGTTTTAATATCTTCATTGATGATCTGGATGAGGGGACTGAATGCACCCTCAGTAAAGATTGGACAAAACCTTGGGAGACATATTCTGGTGTGAGGTGTCCCTGCCCATGACAGAGGAGTTGGAACTAGATGATCTTTAGGTCCTTTCCAAACCTATCCATTCTATGATTCTATGATTCCATGATTCTATGGTTCCATTCTAATTTTAGCCATTTTCTGGGTGATATTCAAATGTTATATGCCCTTCACAATTCTGCACGATCATTTTTCTATTACATATTCCTCAGGGGAAGGAGAATATTATCATTTTATGACTTACATGAAACTCAGACAAATTCTGTGGTTACAAATTTGCTGCAATGAATTAATCAAAGGTAGATTTCCTAAATCCCTACTCAGCAGTCTATTTATGATAGTGTCTTTCATTTGAACACAAGTAGGTAATATAAAATAGGTACATCAGCTTTTTCCTTATATTTAATTGATCAATTTTTTTTTTACTATTTTAACTATCAACTTTTTTGAATATTGAAACTTCCAGATGCTTTCAAAATTTTTATTGTGATTCATACAGCCTTTTGGAAACCATTGCTTCCTTTATTCTATCTTCAGCAATCATGTTTATGTTACACATTCCTTTTAATAAGCTGATTCATGTCAGATGCTACGTTTTCTCATCTTATTTGAAGAAACCAAATGACAAAGAGATTTAATGATGAAAAAATGCACCATTGGGAGGTCAAAGAGTTCATTTTCTGACACAGACTCATTAGATGATGTGGCACACACCAAGGGTGACATTGATTACCATAGACTCTGTACTCCTAAAGGTTAATGATCAGGATAATTAGCTGACCTATTGGAACCAGATAACACTCAATTGAGATAAGTGACAGGTGACTGTAGTTATTAAAATAGGCCAGAAACAGACTCTCTGACATTGCCATTTTCTTATTAAAAATTGCCTGTAAAAGAAACTTCAGAAAACATCAGCTGTCTCTCCAAGGAAGGTCTAGTTTAATAGTTTCTATTCCTTCTATTTTATAAATACCTACTGCCCCAAATATCTTGTCTGTAAAAAAGATTAGACAGATAGATAGAAGTTTAGGAACAGAGGCTCTGGTAGAAATTTTAAAATGTAGCTGGTCACATGTTACAAATTGTAAAGGGGTATTTAGAAGCAACCCATGTGTTTATTTTGACAGCATTATTCTGCAACCAGAGTGAGAGTTTATAGCAGCAGTCCCATGAAAAACATATTTTTTATTTAAAATGTTTAATCATGTTTTATTTAAATGCTTGGTGTTGCTGGGAAAAAGTTGTTTCTTTTGCTTTAAGTTTAGGAATTTTAACTTGGAGGCAAAAGTAAGTGTATAATGTTTAGTGGATATTTTTCGACTTACAGGAACAAGCATGTTCTTGACAGTTAAGATATTTGACTGAGAAAACTCATTGGCCTTATGCAATTGGGCAACATGTCTCATCCACTGTTTTGTTTTGCTTTGTTTTGCTCTGATGTTGCTCTTACTGTGCTGTTGTGGACAGCATGAGATGTAAGATCTGTGTGAGTCATGTCTTTTACCACTCTAGATGATGTTAGTGGAATTTGGACAAGAAAGGTATAAACCCCATCCTTACATGTGAGACAGAGATATTCCAATAGATGTTTCACAAAGTCTTCTTATAGCATTCCTGGAAGAAGCAATGTATGTAGAAACACAGGCCAAGAATCTAGGGAAAAAACAGGTAATGCTAAAGGATTAGATCAGGAAGCAACAACAATTTTGGCCTCTGAAACTTCAGGGAATTCAGGAGTTGTACATGTCTTTGTTTCAGCTTTAAAAAAAACCAACAAACAAAACCAACAGATACTATGAATATAAATAAGGAAAAATTTGTTCACCGATATAAAAGCAAATGCCTCCTTAGCCTTGAGAATATAAGAAAAAGATAACTGAGATTTTTTTGGTAGCATTACAGTCACAACACATTAATCAATGTGTCCTTTCTAACTACAGATGCTTCAGAGGAAGACCAAAAAAATGCTGCAAGCCAAGAAAGGGAAACTCTTGGCCCAGACAAATTCTCACTCACCGCTAATTGGATAATTAATTAAACACAAGTGAAAAGGATATCTGCAGTTTCTGAGGAATTGCAAGTAATAATTATCATAGCTGTCTTTTTAGAATCACACTTTCACTTAGGTTAAGGTTTCACTGGTCTGTTTTCTTGGTATATACTGTAATGTACATACATTTTTATGAGGAATGTTTGGTTAAGCTTACACTAGTAAATAAGCAATGGTGGGGAATGTTCCTGGTTACTGGAACATAATAATGTCAGGTGAACTGCCCGATGACTAGAAAAGGGTAATATAACCCCCATTTTCAAGAAGGGGAAAATGGATGACCCAGGGAACTACAGACCAGTCAGTCTCAACTCTGTGCCTGGCAAAATCTAGCAGCAGATTCTCCTGGACAGCATGCTAAGGCACATGAAAAACAACAAGGTGCTTGGTGACAGCCAGCATGGATTCACTAAGGGGAAACCCTGCCTGACCAATTTGGTGGCCTTCTATGATGGGGCTACAGATCTGATGGACAAGGGTAGAGCAGTTGACGTCACCTACCTGGACTTGTGCAAAGTGCTTGACACTGTCTCACACTACAACCTTATCTCTAAATTGTAGAGACATCAGTTTGATAGGTGGACCACTCAGTGGATAAAGAACTGGCTGGATGGCCACACACAAAAAGTTGTGGTCAATGGCTCAATGTCCGGCTGGAGACCAGTAACAAGTAGTGTCCCTCAGGGATCAGTTTTGAGGCCGGTCTTGCTCAACATCTTTGCTGCTGACATGGACAGTGGGATTGATTGCACCCTCAGCAAGTTTGCCGATGACACCAAGCTGTGTGGTCCGGTTGATATGCTGGAGGGAAGGAATGCCAGTCAGAGAGACCTTGACATGCTTGTGAGGTGGGTTGATGCCAACCTTATGAAGTTCAACCATGACAAGTGCAAGGTCCTACACCTTGGTCGGAGCAATCCCAGGCACAGCTACAGACTGGGCAAAGAAGAGATTCAGAGCGGCCCTGCAGAGAAGGACTTGGGGGTGCTGATCGATAAGAAAATGAACATGGGCCGGCTTCAGTGTGCGCTCACAGCCCAGAAGGCTAACCGTATCCTAGGCTGCCTCAAAAGGAGCATGACCAGCAGGCCAAGGAGGTGATCCTGACCCTCTACTATGTTCTCATGAGACCTCACCTGGAGTATTGTGTGCAGTTCTGGTGTCCTCAACATAAAAAGGACATGGAACTGCTGGAACAAGTCCAGAGGAGGGCCATGAGGATGATCAGGGGAGTGGAGCACCTCCCGTATGAAGACAGGCTGAGAAAGTTGAGGCTGTTCAGCCTGGAGAAGAGAAGTCTGCGTGGAGACCTCATAGCAGCCTTCCAGTATCTGAAGTGGGGCTATAGGGGTGCTGGGGAGGGACTCTTCACTAGGGACCTTGGTGATAGGACAAGGGGTAAGGGGTTAAAACTTAAACGGGGGAAGTTTAGATTGGCTATAATGAGGACGTTCTTTCCTGTTAGGGTGGTGAGGCACTGGAATGGGCTGCCCAGGAAGGTTGTGAGTGCTCCATCCCTGGCGGTGTTCAAGGCCAGGTTCGACAGAGCCTTGGGTGGCATGGTTTAGTGTGAGGTGTCCCTGCCCATGGCAGGGGTGTTGGAACTAGATGATCTTAAGGTGCTTTCTAACCCTAACTATTCTATGATTCTATAATCTAAAGCATTAAACTCTTAGAGCTACTGTACACAGTTTGGCCAGTGCTAATGATCACCTTTCTAAAGCACTTCTGTGCATGTTTCTGCAGCTAATATAGGCTTACTATTCCCAAACAGTCATTTTGCATGTGACCACACTGTTTTGGGCATAAAAAAGTTCAATAATGCTATCACAGACTTCTCAGTATCAGCTGGCCTCAGTGCTACAGAACAGTTCAAGATGTGCTAAGCTTGCTAATAAGGACTCTGGATCTAGTGAAATCCAGATCCTGGACTCAACAGATATATGAAAGATAGATCTTTTTCAAGAACACTTTGTTTCTAATGCTGGCATGTTTTATCTGGAGCATGGTAATGTCTGTAATGATAAAATGCAGAGAAGCAAGAATGATCTGGGATTTCAATATCTATCCAATGAGGGAAGACTGGAAGAGCTGGATTACATCTCTCTGCTTAAGGAGAATTCTAAACCATGAACTTGTAAATCTTTTTGGCAAAGACAGAGGAAATGTGTTCTTCAGGGCCAGCGAGGTTAGAACAAGAAGTAATGAGCACGTATATATCAGTGAGGGAGATTTAGATTAGATACTGGGAAAAACAAAGTAAATGGAAGGATTTCAGTGGCATCGAGACAGATCACTTAGATTGCTGAACGTTCATTCCTGGAACTTCTTAAGAAAAGCTGAAGAAAACATTAGTAATTATTTAATTAGATAGAAAGACAATGAAGAAGGCACTGCAGGTGTTTTCTAACTCAATTTCATTAGAATTTTCTGATCATGCTAATTGTATATATTGAAAAAGCAACAATTAAATATTTGACATCATCAGATAATTTTATCTTCTAGAAAAATATATAAAATTGAAAAGCTTTTGTTATTATTTATTTATTTACTGTAAGTATACTTTTGTTGCAGTGTTAAGTCATGACTGCTGAGGGAAGTAAAAAAAATAAAATGTATTAATTTAAATTAAATTTTATACCACTTTTTAACATATATTCTGAATGTAAACATCCACAATATTTTTTCCAAGTATAGTAATAATAAAGATTTTTTTCACCTTCTGTATAACACTAAACGTAAATGTGTTCTGTCGTCATTGTTCTAATTATTTTCAAATTAATTCCTTTTCCACATCTTAATAGTCTGTGAAAATATCTGTTTCATTACTATATCTTCTTGCTCAGTTTCTTCAGTTGTGTGACTACTTCAGAAAGAGAAGCCAGAAATTCCACAGTTTCTAGCTTCTGATTTCCCTTATTCCACATACAGTTAGAGATTATTTTAGCACATAATATCTGCTGTAATAAAAGAGAAAGTAATCTCTCCCCCTCCCTGCTCTAGATTTTTATTTCATTGCACTAAATCTGGCATAGCTGTTTATAACATCTGTTCCACTTTTCCTTTCCTCAAGTACTGCAAGCTATAAAACTTCATTCTAGGCTCTAAATGCAGTCAATCATTTACCTAGTAAAATAAAGAAGACTAATGAATCTTCCTCATATAAAGCTCCATTTAGCTGGGCTTGACAATATAGCAGTATAGCTCAAAGATGTGTGAACAAGCAACTGGAATACCTGGAGGCAGATACATTTAAGTAACTCACAGTAGGTCGTATCTAGGAAAAGGATTACAACAGTAGAAAGAAAAGCAAGAGGTTTTGCCTCAGGCTACCTCTAAGGCATCTGAAGTAATGCAGTAATTCTACCAGGACCAACATGGTGAAGTATATATTGCAACATAAGCTGCTCATAAAGTAGATGTAAAGATTAAATGTCTTCTAAATGCTTAATTTTAATTGGAATGTGATTAGCCTGAAGGCATAAAAGTATGTCTAATATATTTTTTTGTTTTACAGTTTAATAAATAATTACAGAAAATACTTACTGAAAATTTCATAACAATATTAAAAAACAGTTAACTTTCTTAGTTTTCTCTTGTAATAAAAAAGTTACAGAATCAAAGTTTTAAGCTGGTAAAGAAAGTTACTTTTATTCGCTACTTCACGATTGAATCTGCATACTGAAGGTAGTGATTAAATTGAATATTTTTGTATATATACAGAATATTTACAAAACAAAAGATGCAATTACAAATATATATGTCCAAAAGAATATTCTCTTCTGAATTAAATGGCTGTATACAATTTTGTCGTGGTTTAAACCCAACCACAAAGCTCGTTCACGCACTCCCACCCCCATATTGACCCCGCTCTGCTCCCGGAGGGACAGAGAGGAGAATCGAAAAGAATGCAACTCACATGGGTTGAGATTTGAGATAAGAACAGTTTAGTAACTAAGGTATAACACAAATCACTACTGCTACCACCAATAATAATAATGATAAAGGAAATAACAAGAGGAAAGAATACACCTCATCACCAGCTGACGGATAACTCTCCCCACTCCCCCCAGCTGAGCACTGACCAATACCTCGTCCAACCCTGCAGTCCCCCAGCCCTTCTGGGTAACTCCCAGTTACATCCTGGGCATGACGTCCTGTGGTATGGAATACCTCTTTGGTCATTTTGGGTCAGGTGTCCTGTCTCTGCTCCCTCCTGGCTTCCCCTCCTCCCTAAGAAGAGCATGAGGCTCAGAAAGTCCTTGGCCAGACCAAACATTTGAGCAGTGACTAAAAACATCAGTGTTATCAGCACTGTTCCCAGGCCAAAAGATCAAAACACAGCACTGCACTAGCTACTAAGAAGGAGAAAAATGACTGCTACTGCTGAACCCAGGACAATATCCACCCCTTATTCCTTACCATTCACATCATGCTCAGATCCCACATTTTCAATATGCCATCACTCTTATCTCAGTGCACTCTTATCTTAGTGCATGGACCAGTCCCTATAAAGCTGCTGAGTTCATCTGGTCCATGATGGCAGGCTCCATCTCTTGTAACAGTCTCTCAGAGCAGGAGAGGCTGTGTGCAGCGTTCAAACTCGTGAATAACACGGGCCATAGTGTCCGTTGCCAAGTCCACCCTCGATCATGAGTCCATCTCTATGTTGCATCTCTGCCCTGATGGCCTGAAGTGTCAGGGGCCCACCAGGCTCAAAATAATTCACTGTCCCCTTCAGCAGTTTCTGCATCTTGTTGCTGGGGACTCCATACAGCTGCCTTCCATCTCCGACGCTTCCAAAGCACTGGAGGGCCCAGTAGACTAAATACTCTCTCATACTGTCCCACACACCCTGCCACCCATGACTGTCCAGCCTTGGGGAAGATCTCTTGGTCCTCCCATACTGTGGTCTAACCCCAGACAAGACCCAAACCTGACTCTGCTTAACTTCTGAGATCAGACAAAATGGTCGTGGGTAGAACACGCTCTGTGTGTGTGCCAACGTGCTGATCCCCATCACAATCAGCAGGCAGGTCCCAAGGGTACCCAGAGGCCATTCAAACCCTTCAGGACTCTCAAATGACGCTGCTGTACTTGTCCCTGGGGCTGGTGCAGCTGCTGTGCCTGCCAGCTCTCCCACCACCAGCTTCTCTTTCCCTGGGTGCAGCTCTTCCTCCTCTGCTTTGCTGGGAAATGCTGCCTGGGCTCCTGCATCCTCCTGGGGCTCAGCAGGAGGCTTCCGGGGGATGTTCTCGGCCGTTGCGAGGCTGGGCTCGGCTGTGGGGCTCGGCTGTGGGGCTCGGCTGCCTCTTCGCGCTGCTTGGTAGCTGCCTCTTTCCCGGCCTCTGGCCCCTCTTCCGCCACTGCCTGGTCCCCGGGGCCGCTCTCCCGGGCCGCTTCGGCCGCCGCCGGCTGCCAGGGCTGCTCCCCCTCAGCTCCCCACAGCCTCATGAAGACGGAGGCGAGGACAAGGGCCAGGGCGGTGAAGAGCAGCGGGACGGCCAGGTACACGTCCACTGCCACGTCCGTCCCACCCTGCTGTCAGAGCCCACCCGTATTACAAGTCATTGCCATAAAGTTCAGTGAAACAAGAACCTTAGCCCAAGCCCCACATTTGATAAACACTAACACAGCAAATACCGACTATAAGTAATGTACAGCATTCTGAAACTGTGAGATCAAGAGGAACAAGGAACAACTTTGAGAGCCAATAAATCAGGATTGTGACGACTATTTATCCGATCATCTCTATCGTTATCTCAACCCTTCGTGCCCCACGTTGGGCCCCAAAAAGAACTGTCGTGGTTTAAACCCAACCACAAAGCTCTTTCACTCACTCCCCCCATCCCTTCTTACCCTCCCCCTACTCCCAGAGGGACAGAGAGGAGAATTGAAAAGAATGCAACTCCCACGGCTTGAGATAAGAACAGTTTAGTAACTAAGGTATAACACCAACCACTACTGCTACCACCAATAATAATAATGATAAAGGAAATAAGAGGAAAGAATACAACACCTCAACACCAGCTGACCAATAACTCACCCCACTCACCCCAGCGGAGCACCGACCAATACCTCGTCCAACCCTGCAGTCCCCCAGCCCTTCTGGGTAACTCCCAGTTACATCCTGGGCATGATGTGCTGTGGTATGGAATAACTCTTTGGTCAGTTTGGGTCAGGTGTCCTGTCCCTGCTTCCTCCGAGCTTCCACTCCTCCCTGGCAGAGCATGAGGCTCAGAAAGTCCTTGGCCAGACCAAACATTTGAGCAGCAACTAAAAACATCGGCGTTATCAGCACTGTTCCCAGGCCAAAAATCAAAAACACAGCGTTGCGCCAGTCACTAAGAAGGAGAAGAATTACTGCTACTGCTAAACCCAGGACAAATTTTTAATCTAACAGTGTTCATATGAGTAATGCTTTGAATGAATGCATTTTAATTATTTTGAAAGCAGACATTTTTTTTTTCTTTCTTATTTGTTTGGGATTTCTTTTTTTTGGGGGTATGTTTTCTTCCTTTTTTGGGGTGTGTGTGTGTGGGGGGGGGTGTTTTGTTTGTTTTCTTTCTCCCAAAGTGGTTCTTTATTTTTTTATCTGAGAGGTAAAAATAGGTAGAAAATAACTTTTGGCTCCCCAGTAAAGAATGAGTCAAATTGACTTTTGTGCAAGAGTATATTGTGCAGCTCTGTGCAGTCCTTTTTCTCATTTCCTTCTGTGTTTTCCATAAACTATGCAAATTACATTTTAAAATAAGACTCAAGAATTAGCTTTATGAATTAAAAAATAGTCTCTTCTATATCAAGCTTAATACCAGTATAAACAGCTCCTTTAGCGATTTGCCTGGTGTGTATTTGTGAGACTCCTAGTATGTGTGAAGAGTCTATTTTTCAGACTTCTTGTCTGTGACAATATTAAACATAAAGATTACAAATTCTATGGAACTAGGGGAACCGCCTGTGTTCCTTCCACAGAATAGGAAACCAGAACTACTAGATCTCTAGGAAGCTGTCCAGTAGTGAGTGGCATCCAGATCTACTCCATTAATCCCTGTGGGGTGATAAAATATACTGATTTTTTTTCTTTTAAAGGCAGTTTCTGTACTTCCAAACAGAACCTAGATGTTAGGCCAACACCTGTCTTATTGGCAGAAAGAAGGAACAGAACAAAATTAACTCCTGGTTCTAGTTTTAGGACTATAGTGCCACAATTCTTTCAGGGAGGATGGGGCTTGATAAGTTAACTTTCACTAATGGGTGATGTCTCTGTACATCTGAAATATTACCATAATCAAGACAAGTTTTCTATGACAGTCATCACCCCTAATTTTATTTATGCTGCTTTGTGTCAGATCTAAGTTGGTTTCCTGAAGGACACTGCCTCTTTCAGACTTTCTGAAATCCAGCTCAAGAGCACGAAAGCTCTCTTCCAGAATGGTGTTGATGAATTTCTTCCAACTCTTTCATCCTTGTCTTGGTTATTCGTTTATTTGGGGGGGTAGTGCATGTATGTTTACTTCTAGACTTCCCTAAATACACTGTCAAATTTTAAGTCAAACATATACTTTCTATTTCCAGCATAGCTTCCCTGTAAGTTCACTTAACTTCCTTTCACACCTGTGTTATCAGTAATTGCTAGTTTACCTCCCTGGCTATAAACATTTATAGTCTACAATTACTCTCTGCACTAATTATCTCAAATAGCTGGTTTGGGGCAAGGGAAAAAGTCAGTGGGAAAATACATATCCTTGTTTTCTAGTACTGGAAATATACAGTCTTCCTGTAACATGAAGACAGTATAGCCATCCTGGTTTTCTGACATTAATTTCCAGAACCTTCTTTTTTCTTTTTAAGCTAGTCCAGTCAAGTAATTTGAGATATTCATGAAAGATATGTTTGCAGTTCACATAGTGTACAACAGTGAAAGCTTTCTTGAAATCTGCAAAAATACTTTATTTGAATTCACAAACTCTAATCTTTGACTGAACTAAGTGGCAAAGTGGGAGAACAAATTTCAGCTATGAATATTAATTAGGTTATGAGGGGTTTTCAAAGTTCTTGCTTCATTGGCAATAGGAAAATATGAACATCTTGAGCAAATACAATTGGCGTGAAGAGTAAGATACACTCTTACAGATCTTGAGGTCTTCTCTGTCTTTCAGTCTGTGAAAGAGGACATTAAAGCTTTTACCATGAGTAACCTTTAATTTAGACTCACTCAACTTTATTTCATTTTATCACTTAAATGTTTCAGTCACCCCAGACAGCTGCAGCTCCTGTTCAGACCGCCTAGGTGATGCTGTCTTTCTAAGATGCTGCAGTGGAGCCTGAATGTACTGGTCTGAATTCTCTGCCACATGTTCCACACCGTAAGGATCAAATACGCTTCTGCCTTACAGCTTTTCAGACTGCTAATCCAGGTTAATAAGCTGTCAAGACCATGTAAATCAGCCTGACTGTGAGGAACGTTAAGGAACATGACACTACAGTGACCTTACTTTGACTAACCCTTTTCCATACTTGAGCTTTCCTCTTTTTCCATGCTTTTTCTTAGTTTTCTTTTATGTTTGGTTCCTTCCCCAAGCAGAAACAGAATATAAGGTTTACCTAAAAGTTTTGGAAATTTCTAATCAAGGAAAAGTTTAGGTTATTTGGTAATTAAAGGTAATGAAGACTGAAGCAGCATCTCCCTAGATTTCATAGGAATTTCTTTTATTTTTTGAAAATGATAAAGGTTATCATGAAAATGATAAATGATATTTTCAAGGAAGAAAGCTTAATTCCCTTGTCATCCTCTGCTCCATTTTCCTCCTAAGACTCATAATGTCCCTCATTATTTTTAGTATGTCTTCATAATGATATTTTCAGGGTTCTTTGATGCCTTCAGCTTCCATGAACTCATACAATCTGTCTTCCTGGTGTACAGTGCTGTATGACACCATGTCATGGGGACTGTCTTGAAAGTTTCTGAAATACCAGTATTTGGTTCTGCTCACCTGGTGTCCAGCAATATATTTTGTTTAATTACTCTGAGAATTTGTATTTTTTTCATCTATTAATGGTTCACAATGTACTTTTTTACTCATCTCCTTAATAATGCAACTGACATTTTTGTGACTGCTATTCATGTTCAGTGATTTTTCTGGATGACTTTGTTTACAACTCATTTGTCCCTATTCTCTTATTATACTAATAACACCTGAAATAGCTCTACTTTGACTTTTTTTTTGTTTTTTTTTAACTGAACTGTGCTTTTTAGGCATTTCAGAACAGATCTCTGGGTACTTTCAGAAGCGGCTGAGGGACAAATAAGTTTATAATTTCAAAATGAAATTTCCTGATACTCATTTCTCGTATTTTCTTTCTTCCTTCCTTTACGTATCCACTGAGGTAGTAGCCTCCTGTCCACCATGCAATCTTATGCTTCATTTTAGACTGGACATTTTATTCCTTTGTTGTGATAGTTTATGTCATGTAATTCTCTGTAAGTGAAACTTGTCCCTTTTTGGAGGACTTAATCAGCATTTACTCCATGGGTGTAATGAAATATTATAAATCTTTTTTCAGACAGAGGGCACATAGTAAATTAGTGTGGCACTGACCAAAAATTAGTTCATGCATGTTTGGAAAAACATGAACTCAGTTATTAATTATAGTCATTAAAACACAAATCTACAATTAATGGAAGCAGTAACAAACATAAATCAGATTAAAACCCTCTACAAAATAATCAAATGTTTAATTTTTTTTTTTTTCTAGGTCTGTAGCTTTCACCTCTCACAAGAATATTTCTCTCCATCCTTCAAATTTGGCTGAAGTTTTTCAGGACAAAGCATCTCTGTTCTGCCAGACTTCTTTATTATAGGGAAGGTTTTCAAATTGGTTCACATCATAAAACAAGTATGACTGGTAGTTCCACTTCACCAGACATCAACACTGGCACAAATGTTTACATTTTCCTTGGACAGCCAAATCAGCCACTAAGGGATTAAAAATATCTGAATCTATAGCATACACAAGTCTTTCACTATCAGAGAAAACTAACAATTCATAGCTTTATAGAGTTAATACCTTGTTAGGTATGGTATAGTATTACAAACAATTGCAAAATACATACAAATAAAGTGCTTCTTTTGCTTTACATCATCTTTAATTTGTTGGAGGATGATAACCTGGACACTTCAAAGTGTTTACCAGGGTTGAATCATATTAATTTTGTTTACTGCTACTTAACAGCAGACAAAGGGCAAAGAAAATGTTGTTTAAAGAAGAAACCCAAGAGCTGTTAAAAAAAAATAACCACCTTTTTTTGTGAATTAATGTGCTTTTCATAATTTTTGGTTAGTTTCATTATTATGGAGTAGAAAATGGGACAAGAGACCTTGGAAAAATTCATCAGCCATTTTAAAAATACAAGTGTACTTATGATATACAATCCTGTATCACATGGGATGGATCATCTAAATGAACAAAAAGGGAAAGTAATTCAGGTAAATAACCTACCCTTTTTTAGTCAACATAAAATTGTGGTGAAGGAAGTTCTGCAGGTCTCAGGAAATATTGTTACTTTTTTGGCAAACGAGAAATTGACCATGAGAAAACAAGAACATTACTGTTATCTGAACAACATTAAAAAAAAAAAAAAAAAAATATATGGTCCCCACAACGTTCTTACTGCTCAGTTAGAGAGCTATGGATTTCACAGATGGACTGTTAGAAGAATAGGGAATTGGCTGGATGGTCACATTCAATGTCTTATAGTCAATGGCAAAGTGTCAACACAGAAAGGGTTCATACGGTGACAAACACCATTTAATATCTTAATCAGTGACAGTGGGATTGCATACCCCATCAGCAGGTTTGTAGATGACACCAAATTGAGCAGTGCAGTTGATTCTCTAGATGGAAGAAATATTGTTAAGAGAGACCTCGACAGGCTTGAGGAGTGGGCCTATGTGAACCTCATGAAGTTCAACTCTGCAAAGTGCAAGGTTCTGTACCATGGGTTGCAACAATCCCCAGTATCAATGCAGACTGGGGGATGAAGGGATTGAGAGCAGCCATGCAGTTCATGAAAGGATTTAGGGACACTGGTGAATGAAAAATTAGACATGAACCAGCAATTTGTTCTTCCACCCTAGAAAGCCATATCCTGAGCTACATCAAAAGAAGTGTGGACAGAAGGTTGAGGGAAGTGAATCTCCTCCTCTATTTCAGTCTTGTGAGACCTCACCTGGAGTACTATGTCCAGCTCTAGGACCCTCAGTACAAGAAAAACATGGACCTATTAGAGTGGGTCCAAAGGAGGGCCACAAAAATGATGAGGGATGGAATACATCTTCTATGAGGAAAGACTGATATAGCTGAGGTTGTTTAACTTTGAGAAGAAAAGTCTCCCGAAGACCTTATTGCAGCCTTTCAGTATTTAAATGTGACTTATAAGAAAAATGGGAAATGAATTATACTGGGGCCTGTGTAAGTCTTTCTTACAGGACAAAGGACAGCAGTTTTAAACTGAAGGAAGGTAGATTTAGACTAGACAGAAGGAAGAAATTTTGAATGGTATGTATGATGAGACACTGGAACAGGTTGCCCAGAAAAGCTGCTAACGTTGCTTCATTGGAAATGTTTGAAGTCAGGTTATACGGGGCTTTGAGGATCCTGATGTAGTGGAAGGTATCGCTGCCCATGTCAGATGGGTCAGATTAGATTACCACAGAACCATCAAATGATCAAATATATTTGGTTGGAAAGTTCATTTCCATCCCCAACTATTTTATGCTAATACAAAATCTGATACTAAATTTCCTAAACAAGGGTAATTGCTGGAGCTCATTTATACTTTTCTACCAGCATAGTGTGAACGGTTTGGGTTAGAAAAGATCTTTAAAAAGTATCTTTAAGGGTCTTTTCAAACCTAAACCATTCTATGACGCTATTATCCTATGATTGAGGAATGATTAGTAAATTCCAGAGCAAATGTATAAATGACAATTTGCATATCAACCTGCAATGCAAAACTATTGCTTTATTTAGGTCCAACAAAGTTTTGAACAGAAACTCTAGCCTATGTTTAGGATATTTAGTATCAAACTCCATACTAACAAGAAGATTTAATATCAACTAGAACTACAACTGGTAGTCACTGATATTTCTTATGGTTTATTAAGATTTATTTGTTATAAGTTTATTAATATATTTATAATATATTAATATATTCATATCTCTCCCTCCAAAGTCTAGCAACACCAGTCAAAAACAATGCTGGGTTTCACCAGCAGCCTGGTCACATCTCTGTGTGAGGTAAAATTAATAATAGAGATTAATCTCTTTCAGTCACATGTTTGTTGTGGTTTCCTTAGTTTATTTCATTCTCTCTGAACTACTTGGAATATCTGCAATGAAGATTATAGATTTTATTATTTGTTTATTTACATATAATATAAACAGTAAGTTTTTTACAGTTCTTAAGAAATCCCAAATTTTGTTCTTATCAAATCATAGAATCATAGAATCATAGAATGGTTAGGGTTGGAAAGGACCTCAAGATCATCTAGTTCCTACCCCCCTGCCATGGACAGGGACACCTCTCACTAAACCATCCAACACAAGGCTTCATCCAACCTGGCCTTGAACACCGCCAGGGATGGAGCACTCACAACCTCCCTGGGCAACTGATTCCAGTGTCTCACCACTCTAACAGGAAAGAATTTCCTCCTTATATCCAATCTAAACTTCCCCTGTTTAAGCTTTAACCCATCACCCCTTGTCCTGTCACTACAGTCCCTGACAAAGAGTCCCTCCCCAGCATCCCTATAGGCCCCCTTCAGATACTGGAAGGCTGCTATGAGGTCTCCACGCAGCCTTCTCTTCTCCAGGCTGAAAAGCCCCAACTTCCTCAGCCTGTCTTCATACGGGAGGTGCTCCAGCCCCTGATCATCCTCGTGGCCCTCCTCTGGACTTGTTCCAGCGGTTCCATGTCCTTTTTATGTTGAGGACACCAGAACTGCACACAATACTCCAGGTGAGGTCTCAGGAGAGCAGAGTAGAGGGGCAGGATCACCTCCTTCGACCTGCTGGTCACACTCCTTTTGATGCAGCCCAGGATACGGTTGTGTGGTATTTATCAAACCCAAACGAATCACTGAATGTAAAATCTATCTAACCGTGCATCAGAGGAATAAATTCAGAAAACTTTCATATGTACTGTGCTACATAGTATTCTTGAAAGACTGGACATGACACTTATTGCTTTGAATGGATGACATTTCTGCTTTTTTATGCTCATCAAATCTGTCAATGTTGATAAAATTGTCACACAATATGTTTTAAATTTAAAACACACAGAAAAAAGTGAGAATGCTAATTTTCTCAGTTAACAAAATACTCCCAGAGCTAAAGACATAGATGATAACTGTGACATTTTATTAAGAAACCACTGATAAGTCAAGACCATGAAAGTTCATTCCATATATATAATTTTATATATATATATGGATAGATATTTTTAAAAAATCCATTTGTTTATATATATATTTATATCTATCAGACAGCTTCAATTTTTTATAAAACAGTGTTTTGGAACTAAAACTTCTCATTTCTCTATATTGTGTTCCAAATGACTGAAATTGGTTATGCCTAAAAATTATAAAATTGGGTTTGGTATATATTTGGTGCATCGATATGAAGAGAAGGTATTTGATTAATTTATTAAATCAAGACAAAAAAATGTGAATATGCTGTGTTCAGTGAATAAAACAACACAGGATATATAAATCTATGGCAGAAGGCATGGACTTCTGTTGTTATTATATCACTGCTGTTATTTCTTTTGATGCTCTTTTACTTGCATCATTCCCTCTGGGTCCTAGACTCTTAAAGGTTCATTTTCTGTTGATTCTCAATACTACTTCTAGGAATTGGAAAGATCAAGAAACATTCAGAAGTGAGCAACAAGCAATCAGAAGCAAGTGAATTCTTTATGATGTAAGTAAGTTGAAGAGATTTATGGCAATGTGCTTTGTATTATATTAGAATCCTTCACTTAGCTCTGCCCTGAGTTCCATTTCATATATTTTACAAGGCTTGCAGTTTATCTGTTCATATCAGTAGACCTTTTTATTTAATTTTCTCAGACACTTTGACATTTAATAGGACTGAATAATGAGAGCTTCCCACAATGGATATCCTGTGGTTATTTATGTACTCCATAAACATACAATTTTTTGCTGTTAATGTATTCTTTCAAGCACCTTCAAAGTGCATGACAAGCATCCACAGTTACAGTTTTCTTCCCTTATATTTAAATCTCAAGGGGGCTGCTCTTCTTGTAAGAATAAACAAAACCCATGTTCAGTCCGATTTTCAAGAATTGCAACACAGTGCTAACACTTCTGAAATTTTCTTTACTAACTTTAATCAATTTTAAATGTGTAAAGGTCTCATGAAATCACCACTGACATATTAAAGCCCTTTACTACTACTGGCTTTCTCAAAAAGTTGTTCCACACAGCTAGTAAATAGCCAATGAGAACAAACATCTGTAGTGACCCAGACATCAGCTGTAACAGTAAATCAATAACACCTTCAATGTACTTTTATTTGAAACAGCAGGAGATTCATTTAACAGCAATAATTTAGAGCAGAAGCTTCACTGTAGCAAATCTTTGGTGACATTGTACATACATATGTACAGGCAGACATATAAATAGATATATAGATACCTACTTTTAACATAAATATATCATACAAACCATGAGCTTTAGTAGTCCTAATAATTGGCTAAAGTTTTAGTCAGTTAAAAACACTTCTGGCAGTGTCCAAAAGATTGCTGAGCACACCCATTGTGGATGAAATAGAGGCATTAAATTAACCCAGTAAAATTTTTTGGACAATGCCATATCATAAGCTCAGATATAGTCAGCTTACAAAAGACCATTTGAAATATCTGTAGCAATGAGAAGTCTGTGTTGCAGCCTACTGGAGCGGATTTTTAGAGCATAAATTGAATGTGAAAATGCATGAAGATAAATAAGTGAGATAACTTTAGGGTAATGCTAAGCAAGAAAGCAGGTAAACCCAGTACAGTATAATTCATGCTGCCTATTGAGAGAGATCTAAAAAAAACCCTTTTCCCAGAACTTCACCTAGGCATGAGTTGTATTACTCCAGAAGACAGAGGAAGTGCACTAAAATTTGTCTGACGTAGATGATCATGGCATCAGGATGAAGGCATCTTGCAGAAGTTAAGTTATTGAAGAATGCAGACAGATTCCGTCTATCTTAGGAAAAAAAAACCCCAACAACAAAAAAACAACAAAAAACCTCTGAACTGAAAAGTGACTTATTTCCCTAGAAGCATGTTCAAAGTTAGAAAGGATCTAATAGAAGTGTGATGCAAAATGGGAGGAGCACATTAGCCCAGTAAGGTAAAGGAAGAATATGAGAACTACAATAAGCAGCTGTCACAATAAGCAACTGTCAGAGTTAAGAGACAGGCTTATTCTTCCAAATACGAACATTTCATTCTAGTATTCTTGCATCTTTATTTTAAGTCTTCTCACATTATCAAGATTTTTTTTAATGCAAAAACATCCCTTGTGTCCTCCTTCCAGGTATTCTGCAATGTCTATCATTTTACCTGATTCAATTTTTAATGAATGACACCTGAACAGATAATTGGCATTTAGTGATTTTCTACATAACAGAAATGACTCACAACTGTCCATAAGAAGTGGTGATTCTAGTAGATACTTAATCACAGAATCACAGAATCACAGAATCCCAAGGGTTGGAAGGGACCTCAAAAGATCATCTAGTCCAACCCCCCTGCAAGAGCAGGGTAACCTACAGTACATCACACAGGAACTTGTCCAGGCGGGCCTTGAATATCTCCAGTGTAGGAGACTCCACAACCCCCCTGGGCAACCTGTTCCAGTGCTCTGTCACTCTTACAGTAAAGAAGTTCTTCCTGATGTTAACGTGGAACTTCCTATGCTCCAGTTTACACCCATTGCCCCTTGTCCTATCACCGGATATCACTGAAAAAAGCCTAGCTCCATCATCCTGACACCTACCCTTCACATATTTGTAAACATTGATGAGGTCACCCCTCAGTCTCCTCTTCTCCAAGCTAAA